>NC_057406.1:42387527-42536888 GCF_019320065.1 Cervus canadensis | reverse complement strand
TTTAACACCTTTTAATGTCCGTCGTATTTTTCACACCTTTTCTAGCTCCTAGTATTTTTCACACTTTTTCAGGCTCTTCATATTTTTCAGACCTTTTCATGCACCTCATATTTTTCAGAACTTTTTATGCTCCTCCTATTTTTCAGACCTTTTCATGCTCATCATATTTTCAGGCCTTTTCATGCTCCTTGTATATTTCACACCTTTTCATGCCTCTCGTATTTTTCACACCTTTTCATTTTCCTCGTATTTTTCAGACTTTTTCATGCTCCTCGTATTTTTCAGACTTTTTCATGCTTCTCATATTTTTCAGACCTTTTAATGCTCCTCGTATTTTTCAGATTTTTCATGCTCCTCGTATTTTTCAGACTTTTTCATGCTTCTCGTATTTTTCAGACCTTTTCGTGCTCCTCGTATTTTTCAGACTTTTTCATGCTCCTCGTATTTTTCAGACTTTTTCATGCTTCTCATATTTTTCAGACTTTTTCATGCTCCTCGTATTTTTCAGACTTTTTCATGCTTCTCGTATTTTTCAGACCTTTTCATGCTCCTCATATTTTTCAGATTTTTTCATGCTCCTCGTATTTCTCAGACCTTTTCATGCTCCTCGTATTTTTCAGACCTTTTTATGCTCCTCCTATTTCTCAGACCTTTTCCTGCTCCTATTTTTGACAACTTTTCATGCTCCTCGTGTTTTTCACACCTTTTCATGCTCCTTTTGTTTTTCACACATTTTCCTGCTCCTCCTATTTTTCATACCTTTTCAAGCTCTTCATATTTTTCAGAGCTTTTCATGCACCTCGTAATTTCAGAACTTTTTATTCTCCTCGGATTTTTCAGACCTTTTCATGCTCCTCGTATTTTTCAGGCCTTTTCATGCTCCTCGTATTTTTCAGGCCTTTCCATGCTCCTCCTATTTTTCACACCTTTTCTTGCTCCTCGTATATATCAGACCTTTACTTACTCCTCGTATTTTTCACATCTTTTCATGCTCCTGGTATTTTTCACACCTTTTCCTGCTCCTCGTATTTTTCACACCTTTTCATGTTCCGCCTATTTTTTACACCAATTCATGCTCCTCGTTTTTTTCACACCTTTTCATGCTCCCAATATTATTCACACCTATTCATGCTCCTCGTATTTCTAGACCTTCTCATGCTCCTCATATTTTTCAAACCTTTTCAGGCTCTTCATATTTTTCAGACCTTTTCATGCACCTGGTAATTATCAAAACTTTTTATGCTCCTCGTATTTCTCAGATTTTTTCAAGCTCCTCGTATTTTTCAGACATTTCCATGCTCTTCGTTTTTTTCGATCTTCTTCTAGCTCCTCGTATATTTCATACCTTTTCATGCTCCTCGTATATTTAACACTTTTTCTTGCTCCTCGTATTTTTTACACCTTTTCATGCTTCTCGAATTTTTCACACCTTTTCATGCTCCTAGTATTTTTCAGACCTTTTTATGCTCCTCGTATTTCTAGACCTTTTCATGCTCCTCATATTTTTCACACCTTTTCAGTCTCCCCGTAATTTTCACACTTTTCATGCTCCTCGTATTTTTCACACCTCTTAATTCTCCGCGTACTTTAGACACCTTTTCATGCTCTTCATCTTTTTCACACATTTCGGGCTCTTCTATTTTTCAGACCATCTCATGCTCCTTCTATTTTTGACACCTTTTCAAGCTCCTCATATTTTTGACACCTCTTCATGCTCCTCGTATTTTTCACACGTTTTCAGGCTCTTCATATTTTTTAGACTTTTTCGTGCATCTCGTATTTTTCAGAACTTTTTATGCTCCTCCTATTTTTGAGACCTTTTCATGCTCCTCCTTTTTTTCAGACCTTTTCATGCTCCTCGTATATTTCACACCTTTTCATTTTCCTCGTATTTTTCAGAGTTTTTCATGCTCCTTGTATTTTTCACACCTTTTCATGCTCCTCGTATTTTTCACACCTTTTCATTCTCATCGTATTTTTCACCCCTTTTCATGCTCCTCGTATTTTTCACAGCTTTTCATGCTCCTCGTATTTTTCACACCTTTTCGTGCTCCTCCTATATTTCATGTTTCGTGTTCTTCATATTTTTCAGACCTTTTCATGCTCCTCATATATTTCAGACCTTTTCTTGCTCCTCGTATTTTTCAGACTTTTTCATGCTCCTCGTATTTCTCAGACCTTTTCATGATCCTCGTATTTTTCAGACCTGTTCATGCTCCTCGTACTTTTCACAGCTTTTCATGATCCTCGTATGTTTCACACCCTTTCATGTTCCTCGTATTTTTGACAACTTTACTAGCTCCCAGTATTTTTCAAACCTTTTCATGCTCCTCATATTTTTCAGACCTTTTTATTTTCCTCCTATATTTTAGGCTTTTTCATGCTCCTCGAATTTTTCACACCTTTTCATGCTCCTCGTATTTTTCACACTTTTTCATGCTCCTCGTTATTTTCACACTTTTTCATGCTCCTCGTAAATTTCACACTTTTTCATGCTCCTCGTTATTTTCACACTTTTTCATGCTCCTCGTAATTTTCACACCTTTTCATGCTCCTTGTATTTTTCACCCCATTTCATGCTCCTCGTATTTGTAATGCCTTTTCATGCTCCTCGTATTTCTCAGTCCTTTTCATGCTCCTCGTATTTTTCAGACCTTTTCATGCTCCTCGTATTTTTCAGGGCTTTTCATGCTCTTCGTTATTTTCACACTTTTTCATGCTCCTCGTAATTTTCACACCTTTTCAGGTGCCTCGTATTTTTCACACCTTTTCATGCTCCTCGTATATTTCACACTTTTTCATTCTCCTTTATTTTTCACATCTGTTCATGCTCCTCGTATTTCTCAGACCATTTCATGCTCCTCATATTTCTCAGACTTTTTCATGCTCCACGTATGTCTCAGACATTTTCATGCTCCTTGTATTTTTCACACCTTTTCATGCTCCACGTATTTTTCACACCTTTTCGTGCTATTCATATATTTCACACCTTTATGTCCTCTTCATATTTTTCAGACCTTTTCATGCTCCTCATATTTCTCAGACATTTTCATGCTCCTCGTATTTCTCAGACCTTTTCATGCTCCTCCTATTTTTCAGACCTTTCCATGCTCCTCGTTTTTTTCAATCTTCTTCTAGCTCCTCGTATATTTCATACCTTTTCATTCTCCTCGTATTTTTCACACCTATTCATGCTGCTCGTATATTTGACACCTTTTCATGCTCCTCGTATTTTCATACCTCTTCATGCTCCTCGTATTTTTCACACCTCTTCATGCCCCTCGTATTTTTCACACCATTTCATGTTCCTCGTAAATCTCACACTTTTTCGTGCTCCTGGTATTTTCAGAAATTTTTGTGCTCTTCATATTTTTCACATCTTTTCGTGCTCTTAATATTTTACATACATTTTCATGCTCCTCGTATTTTTCACACCTTTTCATGCTCCTCGTATTTCTCAGAACTTTTCATGCTCCTCATATTTTTCACACCTTTTCATACTCCTCGTATTTTTCACACCTTTTAATGTCCGTCGTATTTTTCACACCTTTTCTAGCTCCTAGTATTTTTCACACTTTTTCAGGCTCTTCATATTTTTCAGACCTTTTCATGCACCTCATATTTTTCAGAACTTTTTATGCTCCTCCTATTTTTCAGACCTTTTCATGCTCATCATATTTTCAGGCCTTTTCATGCTCCTTGTATATTTCACACCTTTTCATGCCTCTCGTATTTTTCACACCTTTTCATTTTCCTCGTATTTTTCAGACTTTTTCATGCTCCTCGTATTTTTCAGACTTTTTCATGCTTCTCATATTTTTCAGACCTTTTAATGCTCCTCGTATTTTTCAGATTTTTCATGCTCCTCGTATTTTTCAGACTTTTTCATGCTTCTCGTATTTTTCAGACCTTTTCGTGCTCCTCGTATTTTTCAGACTTTTTCATGCTCCTCGTATTTTTCAGACTTTTTCATGCTTCTCATATTTTTCAGACTTTTTCATGCTCCTCGTATTTTTCAGACTTTTTCATGCTTCTCGTATTTTTCAGACCTTTTCATGCTCCTCATATTTTTCAGATTTTTTCATGCTCCTCGTATTTCTCAGACCTTTTCATGCTCCTCGTATTTTTCAGACCTTTTTATGCTCCTCCTATTTCTCAGACCTTTTCCTGCTCCTATTTTTGACAACTTTTCATGCTCCTCGTGTTTTTCACACCTTTTCATGCTCCTTTTGTTTTTCACACATTTTCCTGCTCCTCCTATTTTTCATACCTTTTCAAGCTCTTCATATTTTTCAGAGCTTTTCATGCACCTCGTAATTTCAGAACTTTTTATTCTCCTCGGATTTTTCAGACCTTTTCATGCTCCTCGTATTTTTCAGGCCTTTTCATGCTCCTCGTATTTTTCAGGCCTTTCCATGCTCCTCCTATTTTTCACACCTTTTCTTGCTCCTCGTATATATCAGACCTTTACTTACTCCTCGTATTTTTCACATCTTTTCATGCTCCTGGTATTTTTCACACCTTTTCCTGCTCCTCGTATTTTTCACACCTTTTCATGTTCCGCCTATTTTTTACACCAATTCATGCTCCTCGTTTTTTTCACACCTTTTCATGCTCCCTATATTATTCACACCTATTCATGCTCCTCGTATTTCTAGACCTTCTCATGCTCCTCATATTTTTCAGACCTTTCCATGCTCCTCGTTTTTTTCAATCTTCTTCTAGCTCCTCGTATATTTCATACCTTTTCATTCTCCTCGTATTTTTCACACCTATTCATGCTGCTCGTATATTTGACACCTTTTCATGCTCCTCGTATTTTCATACCTCTTCATGCTCCTCGTATTTTTCACACCTCTTCATGCCCCTCGTATTTTTCACACCATTTCATGTTCCTCGTAAATCTCACACTTTTTCGTGCTCCTGGTATTTTCAGAAATTTTTGTGCTCTTCATATTTTTCACATCTTTTCGTGCTCTTAATATTTTACATACATTTTCATGCTCCTCGTATTTTTCACACCTTTTCATGCTCCTCGTATTTCTCAGAACTTTTCATGCTCCTCATATTTTTCACACCTTTTCATACTCCTCGTATTTTTCACACCTTTTAATGTTCGTCGTATTTTTCACACCTTTTCTAGCTCCTAGTATTTTTCACACTTTTTCAGGCTCTTCATATTTTTCAGACCTTTTCATGCACCTCATATTTTTCAGAACTTTTTATGCTCCTCCTATTTTTCAGACCTTTTCATGCTCATCATATTTTCAGGCCTTTTCATGCTCCTTGTATATTTCACACCTTTTCATGCCTCTCGTATTTTTCACACCTATTCATTTTCCTCGTATTTTTCAGACTTTTTCATGCTCCTCGTATTTTTCAGACTTTTTCATGCTTCTCGTATTTTTCAGACCTTTTCATGCTTCTCGTATTTTTCAGACCTTTTCGTGCTCCTCGTATTTTTCAGACTTTTTCATGCTCCTCGTATTTTTCAGACTTTTTCATGCTTCTCATATTTTTCAGACTTTTTCATGCTCCTCGTATTTTTCAGACTTTTTCATGCTTCTCGTATTTTTCAGACCTTTTCATGCTCCTCGTATTTTTCAGACCTTTTCATGGTTCTCGTATTTTTCACTTTTCATGCTGCTCGTATTTTTGACACCTTTTCATGCTCCTCATATTTTTCACACCTTTTCATGCTCCTCATTTTTTTCACACCTTTTCATGCTCCTGGTATTTTTCACACCTTTTCATGCTCCTCTTATTTTTCACACCTTTTCGTGCTCCTCGCTTTTTTCACTCCTTTTCGTGCTCTTCATCTTTTTCACCCATATTCGTGCTCTTCATATTTTTCAGACTTTTTCATGCTCTTCATATTTTTCACACCTTTTCAGGCTCTTCATATTTTCCACACCTTTGCAGGCTCTTCATATTGCTCAGACCTTTTCGTGCTCTTCATAATTTTCAGAACTTTTCATGCTGCTCGTATTTTTCAGAGCTTTTCGGGCTCTTCATATTTTTCACACCTCTCCTTGCTTTTCGTATATTTCTGACCTTTTCATGGTCTTCATATTTTTCACACCTTTTCAGGTCTTCATATTTTTCAGACCTTTCCATGCTCCTCATAATTTTCAGACCTTTTCATGCTCATCGTATTTTTCAGGCATTTTCATGCTTTATTTTTCAGACCTTTTCATGCTCCTCCTATTTTTCAGGCATTTTTATGCTTCTCGTATTTTTCACACCGTTTCATGCTCCTCCTATTTTTCACACCTCTTCTTGATCCTCGTATTTTTCAGACCTTTTCATGCTCCTCGTATTCTTCACACCTTTTCCTGCTCCTCTTACTTATCACACCTTTTCATGCTCCTCGTATTTTTCAGACCTTTTCATGCTCCTCAAATTTTTCAGACCTTTTCATGCTCCTCATATTTTTCACACCATTTCGTGCTCCTCGTTTTTTTCACACCATTTCGAGCTCCTCGTTTTTTTTCACACCTTTTCCTGTTCCTCTTTATTTTCACACCTTTTCGTGCTCTTCGTGTTTTTCAAACCTTTTCATGCCCCTCGTATTTGTCAGACTTTCTCATGCTCCTCGTATTTCTCAGACCTATTCATGCTCCCCTGTTTTTTTCACACCTTTTCATGCTCCTCGAATTTTTCACACCTTTCATCCTCCTCGTTTGTTTCACGACTTTTCATGTTCCACCTATTTTTCACACCTTTTCATGCTCCTCGTATTTTTCACACCTTTTCAGGCTCCTCTTATTTTGCACACCTTTTCATGCTCCTCGAATATTTCACACCTTTTCAGGCTCTTCATATTTTTCGGACCTTTTCATGTTCCTCATATTTTTCAGACCTTTTCATGCTCCTCATATTTTTCAAATCTTTTCATGCTCCTCATATTTTTCACACCTTTTAGTGGTCCTCGTATATTTCACACCATTTCGTACTCCTCGTTTTTTTCACACCTTTTTCTGTTCCTCTTATTTTTCACACCTTTTCGTGCTCTTCGTGTTTTTCAAAACTTTTCATGCCCCTCGTATTTTTCAGACCTTTTCATGCTCTTCATATTTTTCAGACATTTTCATTCTCCTCGTATTTTTCAGACCATTTCATGGTCTTCAGATATTTCATACCTTTTCATCCTACTCTATTTCTCAGACTTTTTCATGCTCCTCGTATTTTTCAGACCTTTTCATGCTCCTCGTTTTTTTCAAACTTCTTCCAGCTCCTCGTATTTTTCACACATTTTCATGCTCCTCATATTTTTCACACCTTTTCATGCTCCTCGTATTTCACGCATTTTCATGCTCCTCGTATTTTTCCACCTTTTCATGCTCCTCGTATTTTTCACACCTTTTCAGGCTCTTCAATTTTTCAAACCTTTCATGTACCTTGTATTTTTCAGAAGTTTTTATGCTTCTCATATTTTTCAGACCTGTTCATGCTCCTCGTATTTTTCAGGCCTTTTCATGTTCCTCATATTTTTCACACCTTTTCGTGCTCCTCGTATTTTTCAGAACTTTTTGTGCTCCTCACATTTTTCAGACCTTTTCGTGCTCTTCATATTTTTCACACCTTTTCATGCTCTTCATATTTTTCAAACCTTTTCATGCTGCTCATATTTTTCAGACTTTACATGCTCCTGCTATTTTTCAGGCCTCTTCATGCTCCTCCTATTTTTCAGGCCTTTTCATGCTCCTCATATTTTTCAAACCTTTTCATCCTCCTCGTATTTTTCACAACTTTTCATGCTCCACGTATTTTTCATACCTTTTCATGCTCCTCGTATTTTTCACACCTTTTCTTGCTCCTCGTATTTTTCACACCTATTCATGCTCTTCATAATTTTCAGACCTTGTCATGCTCCTCGTATTTTTCACAGCTTTTCATGCTCCTCGTGTTTTTCACACCTTTTCATGCTCCGCGTGTTTTTTACACATTTTCATGCTACTCCTTTTTTCACACCTTTTCATGCCCTGGTATTTTTCACACCTTTTCAGACTCTTCATATTTTTCAACAATTTCATGCACCTCGTATTTTTCAAAACTTTTTATGCTCCTCGTATTTTTCAGACCGTTTCATGCTTCTCGTATATCTCAGACTTTTTCATGCACTTCGTATATTTCAGACATTTTCATGTTCCTCGTATTTTTCACACCTTTTCATGCTGCTCGTATATTTGACACCTTTTCATGCTCGTCGTATTTTTCACACCATTTCATTCTCATCATATTTTTCACACCTTTTCATGCTCCTCGGATAATTCACACCTTTTCATGCTCCTCGTATTTTTCACACCTTTTCATGCTCTGCGTATTTTTCACACCTATTCATACTCCTCGTAGTTTTCACACCTTTTCATGCTCCTCATATTATTCACACCAATTCATGCTCCTCGTATTTCTATACCTTCTCATGCTCCTCGTATATTTCACACTGTTTCATCCTCCTCGTATTTTTCACACTTTTTCATGCTCCACGTGTTTTTCACACCTTTTCATGCTCCTTGTATTTTTCACACCTTTTTGGGATCTTCATATTTTTCAGACCTTTTCATGCTCCTCGTATTTTTCAGACCTTTTCTTGGTCCTTGTATATCTCAGACTTCTTCATGCTCTTCGTATATTTCAGACCTTTTCATATTCCTCGTATTTAAGACCTTTTCATGCCCATTGTATTTTTCACACCTTTTCATGCTCCTCGTATTTTTCACACCTATTCATGCTGCTCATATATTTGACACCTTTTCATGCTCCTCGTATTTTCATACCTCTTCATGCTCCTTGTATTTTTCACACCTCTTCATGCTCCTCGTATTTTTCACACCATTTCATGTTCCTCATAAATCTCACACTTTTTCGTGCTCCTGGTATTTTCAGAAATTTTTGTGCTCTTCATATTTTTCACATCTTTTCGTGCTCTTAATATTTTACATACATTTTCATGCTCCTCGTATTTTTCACACCTTTTCATGCTCCTCGTATTTCTGAGAACTTTTCATGCTCCTCGTATTTTTCACACCTTTTCATACTCCTCGTATTTTTCACACCTTTTAATTTCCTTCGTATTTTTCACACCTTTTCTAGCTCCTAGTATTTTTCACACTTTTTCAGGCTCTTCATATTTTTCAGACCTTTTCATGCACCTCATATTTTTCAGAACTTTTTATGCTCCTCCTATTTTTCAGACCTTTTCATGCTCATCATATTTTCAGGCCTTTTCATGCTCCTTGTATATTTCACACCTTTTCATGCCTCTCGTATTTTTCACACCTTTTCATTTTCCTCGTATTTTTCAGACTTTTTCATGCTCCTCGTATTTTTCAGACCTTTTCATGCTCCTCGTATTTTTCAGACCTTTTCATGCTCCTCGTATTTTTCAGACCTTTTCATGCTCCTCGTATTTTTCAGACTTTTTCATGCTTCTCGTATTTTTCAGACCTTTTCGTGCTCCTCGTATTTTTCAGACTTTTTCATGCTCCTCGTATTTTTCAGACTTTTTCATGCTTCTCATATTTTTCAGACTTTTTCATGCTCCTCGTATTTTTCAGACTTTTTCATGCTTCTCGTATTTTTCAGACCTTTTCATGCTCCTCATATTTTTCATACCTTTTCATGCTCCTCGTATTTCTCAGACCTTTTCATGCTCCTCGTAATTTTCAGACCTTTTCATGGTCCTCGTATTTTTCACTTTTCATGCTGCTCGTATTTTTGACACCTTTTCATGCTCCTCGTATTTTTCACACCTTTTTATGCTCCTCATTTTTTTCACACCTTTTCATGCTCCTGGTATTTTTCACACCTTTTCATGCTCCTCTTATTTTTCACACCTTTTCGTGCTCCTCGCTTTTTTCACTCCTTTTCGTGCTCTTCATCTTTTTCACCCATATTCGTGCTCTTCATATTTTTCAGACTTTTTCATGCTCTTCATATTTTTCACACCTTTTCAGGCTCTTCATATTTTCCACACCTTTGCAGGCTCTTCATATTGCTCAGACCTTTTCGTGCTCTTCATAATTTTCAGAACTTTTCATGCTGCTCGTATTTTTCAGAGCTTTTCGGGCTCTTCATATTTTTCACACCTTTCCTTGCTTTTCGTATATTTCTGACCTTTTCATGCTCTTCATATTTTTCACACCTTTTCAGGTCTTCATATTTTTCAGACCTTTCCAATCTCCTCATAATTTTCAGACCTTTTCATGCTCCTCGTATTCTTCACACCTTTTCCTGCTCCTCTTACTTATCACACCTTTTCATGCTCCTCGTATTTTTCAGACCTTTTCATGCTCCTCAAATTTTTCAGACCTTTTCATGCTCCTCATATTTTTCACTCCATTTCGTGCTCCTCGTTTTTTTCACACCATTTCGAGCTCCTCGTTTTTTTTCACACCTTCTCCTGTTCCTCTTTATTTTCACACCTTTTCGTGCTCTTCGTGTTTTTCAAACCTTTTCATGCCCCTCGTATTTGTCAGACTTTCTCATGCTCCTCGTATTTCTCAGACCTTTTCATGCTCCCCTGTTTTTTTCACACCTTTTCATGCTCCCCTGTTTTTTTCACACCTTTTCATGCTCCTCGAATTTTTCACACCTTTCATCCTCCTCGTTTGTTTCACGACTTTTCATGTTCCACCTATTTTTCACACCTTTTCATGCTCCTCGTATTTTTCACACCTTTTCAGGCTCCTCTTATTTTGCACACCTTTTCATGCTCCTCGAATATTTCACACCTTTTCGGGCTCTTCATATTTTCGGACCTTTTCATGTTCCTCATATTTTTCAGACCTTTTCATGCTCCTCATATTTTTCAAATCTTTTCATGCTCCTCATATTTTTCACACCTTTTAGTGGTCCTCGTATATTTCACACCATTTCATACTCCTCGTTTTTTTCACACCTTTTTCTGTTCCTCTTATTTTTCACACCTTTTCGTGCTCTTTGTGTTTTTCAAAACTTTTCATGACCCTCGTATTTTTCAGACCTTTTCATGCTCTTCATATTTTTCAGACAATTTCATTCTCCTCGTATTTTTCAGACCATTTCATGGTCTTCAGCTTTTTCATACCTTTTCATCCTTCTCTATTTCTCAGACTTTTTCATGCTCCTCGTATTTTTCAGACCTTTTCATGCTCCTCGTTTTTTTCAAACTTCTTCCAGCTCCTCGTATTTTTCACACATTTTCATGCTCCTCTTATTTCACGCATTTTCATGCTCCTCGTATTTTTCCACCTTTTCATGCTCCTCGTATTTTTCACACCTTTTCAGGCTCTTCAATTTTTCAAACCTTTCATGTACCTTGTATTTTTCAGAAGTTTTTATGCTTCTCATATTTTTCAGACCTTTTCATGCTCCTCGTATTTTTCAGGTCTTTTCATGTTCCTCATATTTTTCACACCTTTTCGTGCTCCTCGTATTTTTCAGAACTTTTCGTGCTCCTCGCATTTTTTAGACCTTTTCGTGCTCTTCATATTTTTCACACCTTTACATGCTCTTCATATTTTTCAAACCTTTTCATGCTGCTCATATTTTTCAGACTTTACATGCTCCTGCTATTTTTCAGGCCTCTTCATGCTCCTCCTATTTTTCAGGCCTTTTCATGCTTCTCATATTTTTCAAACCTTTTCATCCTCCTCGTATTTTTCACAACTTTTCATGCTCCTCGTATTTTTGACACCTTGTCATGCTCCACGTATTTTTCATACGTTTTCATGCTCCTCGTATTTTTCACACCTTTTCTTGCTCCTCGTATTTTTCACACCTATTCATGCTCTTCATAATTTTCAGACCTTGTCATGCTCCTCGTATTTTTCACAGCTTTTCATGCTCCTCGTGTTTTTCACACCTTTTCATGCTCCGCGTGTTTTTTACACATTTTCATGCTACTCCTTTTTTCACACCTTTTCATGCCCTGGTATTTTTCACACCTTTTCAGACTCTTCATATTTTTCAACAATTTCATGCACCTCGTATTTTTCAAAACTTTTTATGCTCCTCGTATATCTCAGACCTTTTCATGCCCCTCGTATTTTTCAGACTTTTCATGCTCCTCTAATTTCTCACATCATTTCATGCTCCTAGTATTTTTCACACCTTTTCATGCTCCACATATTTGTCAGACTTTTTCATGCTCCTCGTATTTCTCAGACCTTTTCATGCTCCCCTGTTTTTTTCACACCTTTTCATGCTCCCCTGTTTTTTTCACACCTTTTCATGCTCCTCGAAATTTTCACACCTTTCATCCTCCTCGTTTTTTTCACGACTTTTCATGTTCCACCTATTTTTCACACCTTTTTATGCTCCTCGTATTTTTCACACCTTTTCAGGCTCTTCATATTTTTCGGACCTTTTCATGCTCCTCATATTTTTCAGACCTTTTCATGCTCCTCATATTTTTCAAATCTTTTCATGCTCCTCATATTTTTCACACCTTTTAGTGGTCCTCGTATTTTTCACACCATTTCATGCTCCGCGTTTTTTTCACACCTTTTTCTGTTCCTCTTATTTTTCACACCTTTTCGTGCTCTTCGTGTTTTTCAAAACTATTCATGCCCCTCGTATTTTTCAGACTTTACATGCTCCTCCTATTTTGCAGGCCTCTTCATGCTCCTCCTATTTTTCAGGCCTTTTCATGCTCCTCATATTTTTCAAACCTTTTCATCCTCCTCGTATTTTTCACAACTTTTCATGCTTCTCGTATTTTTGACACCTTGTCATGCTCCACGTATTTTTCACACCTTTTCATGCTCCTCGTATTTTTCACACTATTCATGCTCTTCATAATTTTCAGACCTTGTCATGCTCCTCGTATTTTTCACAGCTTTTCATGCTCCTCGTGTTTTTCACACCTTTTCATGCTCCGCGTGTTTTTTACACATTTTCATGCTACTCCTTTTTTCACACCTTTTCATGCCCTGGTATTTTTCACACCTTTTCAGACTCTTCATATTTTTCAACAATTTCATGCACCTCGTATTTTTCAAAACTTTTTATGCTCCTCGTATTTTTCAGACCGTTTCATGCTTCTCGTATATCTCAGACTTTTTCATGCACTTCGTATATTTCAGACATTTTCATGTTCCTCGTATTTTTCACACCTTTTCATGCTGCTCGTATATTTGACACCTTTTCATGCTCGTCGTATTTTTCACACCATTTCATTCTCATCATATTTTTCACACCTTTTCATGCTCCTCGGATAATTCACACCTTTTCATGCTCCTCGTATTTTTCACACCTTTTCATGCTCTGCGTATTTTTCACACCTATTCATACTCCTCGTAGTTTTCACACCTTTTCATGCTCCTCATATTATTCACACCAATTCATGCTCCTCGTATTTCTATACCTTCTCATGCTCCTCGTATATTTCACACTGTTTCATCATCCTCGTATTTTTCACACTTTTTCATGCTCCACGTGTTTTTCACACCTTTTCATGCTCCTTGTATTTTTCACACCTTTTTGGGATCTTCATATTTTTCAGACCTTTTCATGCTCCTCGTATTTTTCAGACCTTTTCTTGGTCCTTGTATATCTCAGACTTCTTTATGCTCTTCGTATATTTCAGACCTTTTCATATTCCTCGTATTTAAGACCTTTTCATGCCCATTGTATTTTTCACACCTTTTCATGCTCCTCGTATTTTTCACACCTATTCATGCTGCTCGTATATTTGACACCTTTTCATGCTCCTCGTATTTTCATACCTCTTCATGCTCCTTGTATTTTTCACACCTCGTAATGCTCCTCGTATTTTTCACACCATTTCATGTTCCTCGTAAATCTGACACTTTTTCGTGCTCCTGGTATTTTCAGAAATTTTTGTGCTCTTCATATTTTTCACATCTTTTCGTGCTCTTAATATTTTACATACATTTTCATGCTCCTCGTATTTTTCACACCTTTTCAGGCTCCTCGTATTTCTCAGAACTTTTCATGCTCCTCGTATTTTTCACATCTTTTCATACTCCTCGTATTTTTCACACCTTTTAATGTCCGTCGTATTTTTCACACCTTTTCTAGCTCATAGTATTTTTCACACTTTTTCAGGCTCTTCATATTTTTCAGACCTTTTCATGCACCTCATATTTTTCAGAACTTTTTATGCTCCTCCTGTTTTTCAGACCTTTTCATGCTCATCGTATTTTCACGCCTTTTCATGCTCCTTGTATATTTCACACCTTTTCATGCCTCTCGTATTTTTCACACCTTTTCATTTTCCTCGTATTTTTCAGACTTTTTCATGCTTCTCGTATTTTTCAGACTTTTTCATGCTTCTCGTATTTTTCAAACCTTTTCATGCTCCTCATATTTTTCAGACTTTTTCATGCTCCTCGTATTTCTCAGACCTTTTCATGTGCCTCATATTTTTCAGACTTTTTCATGCTCCTCGTATTTCTCAGACCTTTTCAAGCTCCTCATATTTTTCAGACTTTTTCATGCTCCTCGTAATTGTCAGACCTTTTCATGTGCCTCGTATTTTTCAGACTTTTTCATGCTCCTCGTATTTCTCAGACTTTTTCATGCCTCTTGTGTTTTTCGCACCTTTTCATGCTTCTCGAATTTTTCAGACCTTTTCTTGGTCCTTGTATATCTCAGACTTCTTCATGCTCTTCGTATATTTCAGACCTGTTCATGCAGCTCGTATATTGGACACCTTTTCATGCTCCTCGTATTTTCATACCTCTTCATGCTCCTCGTATTTTTCACAACTCTTCATGCTCCTCGTATTTTTCACACCTTTTCATGCAGCTCGTATATTTGACACCTTTTCATGCTCCTCGTATATTTCACACCTTTTCATGCTCCTCGATTTTTCACAAATTTTCATGCTCCTCGTATTTTTCACGCCTCTTCATGTTCCGTGTATTTTCACCAAAAAGGTCTGAAAATTACGAGGAGCATGAAAAAGTCTGAAAAATATGAAAGCACGAAAAGTTCTGGAAAATAGGAGCAGCACAAAAAGGTGTGAAAATAGGAGGAACACGAAAACATGTGAAAAGTAAGAGGCGAATGAAAAGGTATGAAAAATACTAGGAGCATAAAAAAGTCTGAAAGATACGAGGAGCATGAAAAAGTATGAAATATATGAGGAGCATGAAAAGGTCTGAAAAATATGAAGGGCATGAAAAGGTGTGAAAAATAGGAGGAGCATGAAAAGGTGTGAAAATTACAAGGAGCATGAAAAGGTGTGAAAAATATGAAGAGCAGGAATAGGTGTGAAAATAGGAGGACCACGAAAAGGTGTGAAAAGTTTGAGGAGCATGAAAAGCTGTGAAAAATACGAGGAGCATGAAAATGTGTGAAAATTACGAGGAGCATGAAAAGGTGTGAAAAATATGAAGAGTACGTAAAGGTGTCAAAATAGGAGGAGCATGAAAAGGTGTGAAAAATAGGAGGAGCATAAAATGGTGTGGAATATTTGAGGAGCATGAAAGGCCTCAAAAATACGAGGGGCATGTAAACGTCTGAAAATACGAGGATTATGAAAAGGTGTGAAAAGTACGAGGAGAAAGAAAATGTCTGAAAAATATGAGGAGCATGAAAAGGTGTGAAAAATGCGAGGAGCATGAAAAGGTGTGAAAAACAAGAGGAGCATGACAAGGTCTGAAAAATACAAAGAGCAAGAAAAGGTGTGAAAAATTCGAGGACCACATAAAGGTGTGAAAAATATGAGGAGCATAAAAAGGTCTGAAAAATATGAGGAGAATGTAAAGGTCCGAAAAATATGAAGAGCCTGAAAAGGTGTGAAAAATTCGAGCAGCATGAAAAGTTGTGAAAACTAAGAGGAGCATGAAAAGCCGTGAAAAAATAGGTGGAGCATGAAAAGGCGTGAAAAATACGAGGAGGATGAAAGGTTTGAAAAATATGTAGAGCATGAAAAGGAGTGAAAAATACGAGAGGCATGAAAATGTGTGAAAAATATGAGGAGCATGAAAAGCTGTGAAAAATACGAGGCGCATGAACAGGCCTGAAAAATACGAGAGCATGAAAATATCTGAAAAGTATGTGGAGCACGAAAAGGTGTGAAAAATATGAAGTGCACGAAAAGGTCTGAAAAATACGAGGAGAAAGAAAAGGTCTGAAAAATACGTGGAGCATGAAAAGGTGTGAAAAATAAGAGGTGCAGGAAACGTGTGAAAAATACGAGGAGCATGAAATGGTGTGAAAAATACGAGGAGAATGAAATGATGTGAAAAATACGAGGAGCATGAAAAGGTGTGGAAAAAACAGGGGAGCATGAAAAGGTCTGAGAAATACGAGGAGCATGAAAAAGTCTGATAAAAACGAGGAGCATGAAAGGGTCTGAAAACTACGAGGAGCATGAAAAGGTCTGACAAATACGAAGAACACGAAAAGGTGTGAAAAATCCTAGGAGCATGAAACGCTGTGAGAAATACGAGGAGCATGCAAAAGTCTGAAAAATACGAGCGGAATGAAAAGGTTTCAAAAACACGAAGAGCACGAAAAGGTGTGAAAAATAGGAGGAGCTGGAAAAGGTGTGAAAAATACAAGGAGCATGGAAAGGTCTGAAAAACACGAGGAGCTTGTAAGGTGTGAAGAATAAGATGAGCAGAAAACCATGTGAATAATACGAGGACCATGAAAAGGTGTGAAAAATACGAGGAGCATGAAAACGTCTGAAAAAAATTAGGAGCATGAAAAGGCATGAAAATAAGGGGAGCATGAAAAGGTGTGAAAAATACGAGTAGCATGAAAAGCCGCGAAAATTTGGTGGAGCATGAAAAGGCGTGAAAAATACGATGAGCATGAAACCATGTGAAAAATATGAGGACCATGAAAACGTGTGAAAATTACGAGGAGCATGAAAACGGGTGAAAAATACGAGGAGCATGAAAAGGTGTGAAAAATATGAGTAACAGGAAAAGGTGTGAAAAAAACGAGGAGCACGAAATGGTGTGAAAAATATGAGGAAACAAAAAGGTGTGAAAAATACGAGAACCACGAAAGGTGTGAAAAATATGAGGAGCATGAAAAGGTCTGAAAAATATGAGGGGCATGAAAAGGTCCGAAATATATGAAGAGCCTGAAAAGGTGTGAAAAATTAGAGGAGCATGAAAAGGTGTGAAAAATAAGAGGAGCATGAAAAGGTGTGAAAAATATGAGGACCATGAAAAGGTGTGAAAAATAAGAGGAGCCTGAAAAGGTGTGAAAAATTCGAGGAGCATGAAAATGTGTGAAAAATTTGAGGAGCCTGAAAAGGTGTGAAAAATTCGAGGAGCATGAAAAGGTGTGAAAAATACGAGGAGCATGAAAAGATGTGAAAAATACAGGGGAGCATGAAAAGGTCAGAAATACGAGGAGCATGAAAACGTCTGATAAATACGAGGAGCATGAAAGGTCTGAAATATACGAGGAGAATGAAAAGGTCTGACAAATACGCAGAGCACAAAAACGTCTGAAAAATAGAGGAGCACAAAAATGTGTGAGAAATACTAGCAGCATGAAACGATCTGAGAAATACGAGGAGCATGAAACAGTCTGAAAAATACGAGGAGCATGAAAAGGTTTGAAAACACAAAGAGCATGAAAAGGTGTGAAAAATAGGAGGAGCATGAAAAGGTCTGAAAAATATGAGGAGAATGAGAAGGGTCTGAAAAACGCGAGGAGCATGAAAAGGTTTGAAAACACAAAGAGCATGAAAAGGTGTGAAAAATAGGAGGAGCATGAAAAGGTCTGAAAAATATGAGGAGAATGAGAAGGTCTGAAAAACGCGAGGAGCATGAAAAGGTGTGATAAATATGAGGAGAATGAGAAGGTCTGAAAAACACGAGGAGCATGAAAAGGTGTGAAAAATACGAGGAGATTGAAAACGTGTGAAAAATACGAGGGGCATGTAAAGGTGTGAAAAATACGAGGAGCATGAAAAGGTTTGAAAAACACGAAGAGCAGAAAAATATGTGAAAAATAGGAGGAGTAGGAAAAGGTGTGAAAAATACGAGAAGCATGAAAAGGTCTGAAAAATACGAGGAGCATGAAAAGGTCTGAAAAATACGAGGAGCATGAAAAGGTCTGAAATACACGAGGAGCATGCAAAAGTCTGAAAAATTCGAGCAGCATGAAAAGGCCTGAAAAATACGAGGAGCATGAAAAGGTCTGAAAAATACGAGGAGCATGAAAAGCTCTGAAAAATACCAGGAGCATGAAAAGGTCTGAAAAATACGAGGGGCATGAAAAGGTCTGAAAAATACGTGGAGCATGAAAAGGTGTGAAAAATAAGAGGTGCAGGAAACGTGTGAAAAATACGAGGAGCAAGAAATGGTGTGAAAAATACGAGGAGAATGAAATGATGTGAAAAATACGAGGAGCATGAAAAGGTGTGGAAAAAACAGGGGAGCATGAAAAGGTCTGAGAAATACGAGGAGCATGAAAAAGTCTGATAAAAACGAGGAGCATGAAAGGGTCTGAAAACTACGAGGAGCATGAAAAGGTCTGACAAATACGAAGAACACGAAAAGGTGTGAAAAATACTAGGAGCATGAAACGCTGTGAGAAATACGAGGAGCATGCAAAAGTCTGAAAAATACGAGCGGAATGAAAAGGTTTCAAAAACACGAAGAGCACGAAAAAGGTGTGAAAAATAGGAGGAGCTGGAAAAGGTGTGAAAAATACAAGGAGCATGGAAAGGTCTGAAAAACACGAGGAGCTTGTAAGGTGTGAAGAATAAGATGAGCAGAAAACCATGTGAATAATACGAGGACCATGAAAAGGTGTGAAAAATACGAGGAGCATGAAAACGTCTGAAAAAAATTAGGAGCATGAAAAGGCATGAAAATAAGGGGAGCATGAAAAGGTGTGAAAAATACGAGTAGCATGAAAAGCCGTGAAAATTTGGTGGAGCATGAAAAGGCGTGAAAAATACGATGAGCATGAAACCATGTGAAAAATATGAGGACCATGAAAACGTGTGAAAATTACGAGGAGCATGAAAACGGGTGAAAAATACGAGGAGCATGAAAAGGTGTGAAAAATATGAGTAACAGGAAAAGGTGTGAAAAAAACGAGGAGCACGAAATGGTGTGAAAAATATGAGGAAACAAAAAGGTGTGAAAAATATGAGAACCACGAAAGGTGTGAAAAATATGAGGAGCATGAAAAGGTCTGAAAAATATGAGGGGCATGAAAAGGTCCGAAATATATGAAGAGCCTGAAAAGGTGTGAAAAATTAGAGGAGCATGAAAAGGTGTGAAAAATAAGAGGAGCATGAAAAGGTGTGAAAAATATGAGGACCATGAAAAGGTGTGAAAAATAAGAGGAGCCTGAAAAGGTGTGAAAAATTCGAGGAGCATGAAAATGTGTGAAAAATTTGAGGAGCCTGAAAAGGTGTGAAAAATTCGAGGAGCATGAAAAGGTGTGAAAAATACGAGGAGCATGAAAAGATGTGAAAAATACAGGGGAGCATGAAAAGGTCAGAAATACGAGGAGCATGAAAACGTCTGATAAATACGAGGAGCATGAAAGGTCTGAAATATACGAGGAGAATGAAAAGGTCTGACAAATACGCAGAGCACAAAAACGTCTGAAAAATAGAGGAGCACAAAAATGTGTGAGAAATACTAGCAGCATGAAACGATCTGAGAAATACGAGGAGCATGAAACAGTCTGAAAAATACGAGGAGCATGAAAAGGTTTGAAAACACAAAGAGCATGAAAAGGTGTGAAAAATAGGAGGAGCATGAAAAGGTCTGAAAAATATGAGGAGAATGAGAAGGTCTGAAAAACGCGAGGAGCATGAAAAGGTTTGAAAACACAAAGAGCATGAAAAGGTGTGAAAAATAGGAGGAGCATGAAAAGGTCTGAAAAATATGAGGAGAATGAGAAGGTCTGAAAAACGCGAGGAGCATGAAAAGGTGTGATAAATATGAGGAGAATGAGAAGGTCTGAAAAACACGAGGAGCATGAAAAGGTGTGAAAAATACGAGGAGATTGAAAACGTGTGAAAAATACGAGGGGCATGTAAAGGTGTGAAAAATACGAGGAGCATGAAAAGGTTTGAAAACACGAAGAGCAGAAAAATATGTGAAAAATAGGAGGAGTAGGAAAAGGTGTGAAAAATACGAGAAGCATGAAAAGGTCTGAAAAATACGAGGAGCATGAAAAGGTCTGAAAAATACGAGGAGCATGAAAAGGTCTGAAATACACGAGGAGCATGCAAAAGTCTGAAAAATTCGAGCAGCATGAAAAGGCCTGAAAAATACCAGGAGCATGAAAAGGTCTGAAAAATACGAGGGGCATGAAAAGGTCTGAAAAATACGTGGAGCATGAAAAGGTGTGAAAAATAAGAGGTGCAGGAAACATGTGAAAAATACGAGGAGCAAGAAATGGTGTGAAAAATACGAGGAGAATGAAATGATGTGAAAAATACGAGGAGCATGAAAAGGTGTGGAAAAAACAGGGGAGCATGAAAAGGTCTGAGAAATACGAGGAGCATGAAAAAGTCTGATAAAAACGAGGAGCATGAAAGGGTCTGAAAACTACGAGGAGCATGAAAAGGTCTGACAAATACGAAGAACACGAAAAGGTGTGAAAAATACTAGGAGCATGAAACGCTGTGAGAAATACGAGGAGCATGCAAAAGTCTGAAAAATACGAGCGGAATGAAAAGGTTTCAAAAACACGAAGAGCACGAAAAGGTGTGAAAAATAGGAGGAGCTGGAAAAGGTGTGAAAAATACAAGGAGCATGGAAAGGTCTGAAAAACACGAGGAGCTTGTAAGGTGTGAAGAATAAGATGAGCAGAAAACCGTGTGAATAATACGAGGACCATGAAAAGGTGTGAAAAATACGAGGAGCATGAAAACGTCTGAAAAAAATTAGGAGCATGAAAAGGCATGAAAATAAGGGGAGCATGAAAAGGTGTGAAAAATACGAGGAGCATGAAAAGATGTGAAATATACGAGGAGCATGAAAAGGTCTGAAAAACACGAGGAGCTTGAAAAGGTTTGAAAAATACTATGAGCATAAAACCGTGTGAAAAATAAGAGGACCATGAAAAGGTGTGAAAAATACGAGGAGCATGAAAAGGTGTCAAAAATACGAGGAGCATGAAAAGGTGTCAAAAATACGAGGCGGATGAAAAGGTTTGAAAAATACGAGGAACATGAAAAGGTGTGAAAAATTCAAGGAGCATGAAAAGGTGTGAAAAATACGAGGAGCATGAAAAGGTGTGAAATATACGAGGAGCATGAACAGGTCTGAAAAACACGAGGAGCTTGAAAGGTGTGAAGAATACGATGAGCAAAAGACCGTGTGAAAAATACGAGGACCACGAAAAGTTGTGAAAAGTATGAGGAGCATGAAAACAGGTGAAAAATAGGAGGAGCATGAAAAGGCACGAAAAATACTAGGAGCTTGAAAAGGTGTGAAACCTACGAAAAGCACGAAAAGCCATGAAAGATAGGTGGAGCATGAAAAGGTGTGAAAAATACGAGGAGCATGAACAGGCCTGAAAAATACGAGAGCATGAAAATATCTGAAAAATATGAGGAGCACGAAAGGTGTGAACAATATGAAGTGCACAAAAAGGTCGGAAAAATACGAGGGACACGAAAAGGTGTGAAAAATATGTGGAGCATGAAAAGGTCTGATGTATATGAGGAGCATGAAACGGTCTGAAAAATACGAGGAGCATGAAAAATTCTGATAAATACGAGGAGCATGAAAAGGTGTGAAAATACAAATAGCATGAAAAGCCCTGTAAAATACGAGGAGCATGAAAAGGTTTGAAAAATATGAAGTCCATGAAAAGTAGTGAAAAATATGAAGAGCATGAAATGGTCTGAAAAATATGAAGAGCACGAAAACGTGCAAAAATATGAAGAGCACGAAAAGGTCTGAAAAATACGAGGAGCAAGAAATGTTGGGAAAATACTAGGAGCATCAAATGATGTGAGAAATACGAAGATCATGAAAAAGTCTGAAAAATACGAGGGGCATCAAAAGGTTTGAAAGACACGAAGAGCACGAAGAGGTGTGAAAAATACGAGGAGCATGAAATGGTCTGAAAATTACGAGGAGAATGAGAAGGTCTGAAAAACACGAGAAGCATGAAAAGGCCTGAAAAATACAAGGAGCATGAAAACGTGTGAAAAATACGAGGGGCATGTAAAGGTTTGAAAAATACGAGGAGCATTAAAAGGTGTGAAATATACGAGGAGCATGAAAAGGTCTGAAAAACACGAGGAGCTTGAAAAGGTGTGAAAAATACGATGAGCATGAAAACGTGTGAAAAATACGAGGAGCATGAAAAGGTCTGAAAAATACGTGGAGCATGAAAAGGTGTGAAAAATAAGAGGTGCAGGAAACGTGTGAAAAAAACGAGGAGCATGAAATGGTGTGAAAAATACGAGGAGCATGAAAAGCCATGAAAAATAGGTGGAGATTGAAAAGGCGTGAAATATACGAGGAGGAAGAAAGGTGTGAAAAATACGTAGAGCATGAAAAGGAGTGAAAAATACGAGAGGCATGAAAAGGTGTGAAAAATATGAGGCGCATGAAAAGGTGTGAAAAATACGAGGAGCATGAACAGGCCTGAAAAATATGAGAGCATGAAAATATCTGAAAAATATGTGGAGAATGAAAAGGTATGAAAAATATGAAGTGCACGAAAAAGTCTCAAAAATACGAGGGACAGGAAAAGGTGTGGGAAAAACGAGGAGCATGAAAAGGTATGAAAAATACGAGGAACATGAAACGTTCTGAAAAATAAGAGGAGCATGAAAAATTCTGATAAATACGAGGAGCATGAAAAGGTGTGGAAAATACGAGAAGCATGAAAAGGTGTGAAAAATACGATGAGCATGAAAAGGTGTGAAAATTACAAGGAGCATGAAAAGGTGTGAAAAATACATGGGGCATGAAATGGCGTGAAAAATATGAGGAGCATGAAAATGTGTGAAAAATACGAGAAGCATGAAAAAGTTTGAAAAATATGACAAGCATGAAAAGGTCTGAAAATTATGAGGAGCACGAAAAGGTGTGAAAAATATGAAGAGCACGAAAATATATGAAAAATAGGAGGAGAATGAAAAGGCGTGAAAAATACGAGGAGCATGGAAAGGTGTGAAAAATACGAGGAGCATGAAAAGGTGTGAAAAATACAGGGGAGCATGAAAAGGTCTGAGAAATACGCGGAGCATGAAAAGGTCTGACAAATATGAAGAGCACGAAAACGTGTGAAAAATAGGAGGAGCACAAAAAGTTGTGAAAAATACTAGGAGCATGAAACGATCTGAGAAATATGAGGAGCATGAAAAAGTCTGAAATATCTGAGGTGCATGAAAAGTTTTGAAAACACAAAGAGCACGAAAAGGTGTGAAAAATAGGAGGAGCAGGAAAAGGTGTGAAAAATACGAGGAGCATGAAAAGGTCTGAAAAATACGAGGAGCATGAAAAGGTCTGAAAAATACGAGGGGCATGAAAAGGTCTGAAAAATACGTGGAGCATGAAAAGGTGTGAAAAATAAGAGGTGCAGGACACGTGTGAAAAATACGAGGAGCAAGAAATGGTGTGAAAAATACGAGGAGCATGAAAAGGTGTGGAAAAAACAGGGGAGCATGAAAAGGTCTGAGAAATACGAGGAGCATGAAAAAGTCTGATAAAAACGAGGAGCATGAAAGGGTCTGAAAACTACGAGGAGCATGAAAAGGTCTGACAAATACGAAGAACACGAAAAGGTGTGAAAAATCCTAGGAGCATGAAACGCTGTGAGAAATACGAGGAGCATGCAAAAGTCTGAAAAATACGAGCGGAATGAAAAGGTTTCAAAAACACGAAGAGCACGAAAAAGTGTGAAAAATAGGAGGAGCTGGAAAAGGTGTGAAAAATACAAGGAGCATGGAAAGGTCTGAAAAACACGAGGAGCTTGTAAGGTGTGAAGAATAAGATGAGCAGAAAACCATGTGAATAATACGAGGACCATGAAAAGGTGTGAAAAATACGAGGAGCATGAAAACGTCTGAAAAAAATTAGGAGCATGAAAAGGCATGAAAATAAGGGGAGCATGAAAAGGTGTGAAAAATACGAGGAGCATGAAAAGCCGTGAATAATATGAGGAGCAT
Source organism: Cervus canadensis (assembly GCF_019320065.1). NCBI lineage: Eukaryota > Metazoa > Chordata > Mammalia > Artiodactyla > Cervidae > Cervus > Cervus canadensis. The sequence continues at coordinate 42,512,803 of NC_057406.1, read as the reverse complement.
AAAAAGGTGTGAAAATACGAGGAGAATGAAAAGTTGTGAAAAATACGTGGAGCTTGAAATGGTCTGAAAAATATGAGGAGCATGAAAAGGTGTGAAAAATACGAGTAGCATGAAAAGCCGTGAAAATTTGGTGGAGCATGAAAAGGCGTGAAAAATACGATGAGCATGAAACCATGTGAAAAATATGAGGACCATGAAAACGTGTGAAAATTACGAGGAGCATGAAAACGGGTGAAAAATACGAGGAGCATGAAAAGGTGTGAAAAATATGAGTAACAGGAAAAGGTGTGAAAAAAACGAGGAGCACGAAATGGTGTGAAAAATACGAGGAAACAAAAAGGTGTGAAAAATACGAGAACCACGAAAGGTGTGAAAAATATGAGGAGCATGAAAAGGTCTGAAAAATATGAGGGGCATGAAAAGGTCCGAAATATATGAAGAGCCTGAAAAGGTGTGAAAAATTAGAGGAGCATGAAAAGGTGTGAAAAATAAGAGGAGCATGAAAAGGTGTGAAAAATATGAGGACCATGAAAAGGTGTGAAAAATAAGAGGAGCCTGAAAAGGTGTGAAAAATTCGAGGAGCATGAAAATGTGTGAAAAATTTGAGGAGCCTGAAAAGGTGTGAAAAATTCGAGGAGCATGAAAAGGTGTGAAAAATACGAGGAGCATGAAAAGATGTGAAAAATACAGGGGAGCATGAAAAGGTCAGAAATACGAGGAGCATGAAAACGTCTGATAAATACGAGGAGCATGAAAGGTCTGAAATATACGAGGAGAATGAAAAGGTCTGACAAATACGCAGAGCACAAAAACGTCTGAAAAATAGAGGAGCACAAAAATGTGTGAGAAATACTAGCAGCATGAAACGATCTGAGAAATACGAGGAGCATGAAACAGTCTGAAAAATACGAGGAGCATGAAAAGGTTTGAAAACACAAAGAGCATGAAAAGGTGTGAAAAATAGGAGGAGCATGAAAAGGTCTGAAAAATATGAGGAGAATGAGAAGGTCTGAAAAACGCGAGGAGCATGAAAAGGTTTGAAAACACAAAGAGCATGAAAAGGTGTGAAAAATAGGAGGAGCATGAAAAGGTCTGAAAAATATGAGGAGAATGAGAAGGTCTGAAAAACACGAGGAGCATGAAAAGGTGTGAAAAATACGAGGAGATTGAAAACGTGTGAAAAATACGAGGGGCATGTAAAGGTGTGAAAAATACGAGGAGCATGAAAAGGTTTGAAAAACACGAAGAGCAGAAAAATATGTGAAAAATAGGAGGAGTAGGAAAAGGTGTGAAAAATACGAGAAGCATGAAAAGGTCTGAAAAATACGAGGAGCATGAAAAGGTCTGAAAAATACGAGGAGCATGAAAAGGTCTGAAATACACGAGGAGCATGCAAAAGTCTGAAAAATTCGAGCAGCATGAAAAGGCCTGAAAAATACGAGGAGCATGAAAAGATCTGAAAAATACGAGGAGCATGCAAAGGTCTGAAAAATTCGAGCAGCATGAAAAGGCCTGAAAAATACGAGGAGCATGAAAAGGTCTGAAAAATACGAGGAGCATGAAAAGCTCTGAAAAATACCAGGAGCATGAAAAGGTCTGAAAAATACGAGGGGCATGAAAAGGTCTGAAAAATACGTGGAGCATGAAAAGGTGTGAAAAATAAGAGGTGCAGGAAACGTGTGAAAAATACGAGGAGCAAGAAATGGTGTGAAAAATACGAGGAGAATGAAATGATGTGAAAAATACGAGGAGCATGAAAAGGTGTGGAAAAAACAGGGGAGCATGAAAAGGTCTGAGAAATACGAGGAGCATGAAAAAGTCTGATAAAAACGAGGAGCATGAAAGGGTCTGAAAACTACGAGGAGCATGAAAAGGTCTGACAAATACGAAGAACACGAAAAGGTGTGAAAAATCCTAGGAGCATGAAACGCTGTGAGAAATACGAGGAGCATGCAAAAGTCTGAAAAATACGAGCGGAATGAAAAGGTTTCAAAAACACGAAGAGCACGAAAAAGTGTGAAAAATAGGAGGAGCTGGAAAAGGTGTGAAAAATACAAGGAGCATGGAAAGGTCTGAAAAACACGAGGAGCTTGTAAGGTGTGAAGAATAAGATGAGCAGAAAACCATGTGAATAATACGAGGACCATGAAAAGGTGTGAAAAATACGAGGAGCATGAAAACGTCTGAAAAAAATTAGGAGCATGAAAAGGCATGAAAATAAGGGGAGCATGAAAAGGTGTGAAAAATACGAGGAGCATGAAAAGATGTGAAATATACGAGGAGCATGAAAAGGTCTGAAAAACACGAGGAGCTTGAAAAGGTTTGAAAAATACTATGAGCATAAAACCGTGTGAAAAATAAGAGGACCATGAAAAGGTGTGAAAAATACGAGGAGCATGAAAAGGTGTCAAAAATACGAGGAGCATGAAAAGGTGTCAAAAATACGAGGCGGATGAAAAGGTTTGAAAAATACGAGGAACATGAAAAGGTGTGAAAAATTCAAGGAGCATGAAAAGGTGTGAAAAATACGAGGAGCATGAAAAGGTGTGAAATATACGAGGAGCATGAACAGGTCTGAAAAACACGAGGAGCTTGAAAGGTGTGAAGAATACGATGAGCAAAAGACCGTGTGAAAAATACGAGGACCACGAAAAGTTGTGAAAAGTATGAGGAGCATGAAAACAGGTGAAAAATAGGAGGAGCATGAAAAGGCACGAAAAATACTAGGAGCTTGAAAAGGTGTGAAACCTACGAAAAGCACGAAAAGCCATGAAAGATAGGTGGAGCATGAAAAGGTGTGAAAAATACGAGGAGCATGAACAGGCCTGAAAAATACGAGAGCATGAAAATATCTGAAAAATATGAGGAGCACGAAAGGTGTGAACAATATGAAGTGCACAAAAAGGTCGGAAAAATACGAGGGACACGAAAAGGTGTGAAAAATATGTGGAGCATGAAAAGGTCTGATGTATATGAGGAGCATGAAACGGTCTGAAAAATACGAGGAGCATGAAAAATTCTGATAAATACGAGGAGCATGAAAAGGTGTGAAAATACAAATAGCATGAAAAGCCCTGTAAAATACGAGGAGCATGAAAAGGTTTGAAAAATATGAAGTCAATGAAAAGTAGTGAAAAATATGAAGAGCATGAAATGGTCTGAAAAATATGAAGAGCACGAAAACGTGCAAAAATATGAAGAGCACGAAAAGGTCTGAAAAATACGAGGAGCAAGAAATGTTGGGAAAATACTAGGAGCATCAAATGATGTGAGAAATACGAAGATCATGAAAAAGTCTGAAAAATACGAGGGGCATCAAAAGGTTTGAAAGACACGAAGAGCACGAAGAGGTGTGAAAAATACGAGGAGCATGAAATGGTCTGAAAATTACGAGGAGAATGAGAAGGTCTGAAAAACACGAGAAGCATGAAAAGGCCTGAAAAATACAAGGAGCATGAAAACGTGTGAAAAATACGAGGGGCATGTAAAGGTTTGAAAAATACGAGGAGCATTAAAAGGTGTGAAATATACGAGGAGCATGAAAAGGTCTGAAAAACACGAGGAGCTTGAAAAGGTGTGAAGAATACGATGAGCATGAAAACGTGTGAAAAATACGAGGACCATGAAAACGTGTGAAAATTACGAGGAGCATGAAAACGGATGAAAAATATGAGGAGCATGAAAAGGTGTGAAAAAAAAGAGGAACAGGAAAAGGTGTGAAAAAAACGAGGAGCACGAAATGGTGTGAAAAATACGAGGACCACGAAAAGGTGTGAAAAATAAGAGAACCACGAAAAGGTGTGAAAAATATGAGGAGCATGAGAAGGTCTGAAAAACACGAGGAGCATGAAAAGGTGTGATATATATGAGGAGCATGAAAAGGTCTGAAAAATACGGGGAGCATGTAAAGGTGTGAAAAATACGAGGAGCATGAAAAGGTTTGAAAAACACGAAGAGCACGAAAATGTGTGAAAAATAGGGAGAGTAGGAAAAGGTGTGAAAAATACGAGACGCAGGAAAAGGTGTGAAAAGTACGAGGACCATGAAAAGGTCTGAAAAATACGAGGAGCATGAAAAGATCTGAAAAATACAAGGAGGATGAAAAGGTGCGAAAAATATGAGGAGCATGAAAAGGTCGGAAAAACACGAGGAGCATGAAAAGGTCTGAAAAATACATGGAGCATGAAAACGTGTGAAAAATACGAGGGGCATGTAAAGGTGTGAAAAATACCTGGAGCATTAAATGGTGTGAAATATATGAGGAGCATGAAAAGGTCTGACAATCACGAGGAGCTTGAAAAGGTGTGAAAAATACGATGAGCATGAAAACGTGTGAAAAACACGAGGACCATGAAGAGGTGTGAAAAATACGTGAAGCATGAAAACGGGTGAAAAATACGAGGAGCATGAAAAAGTGTGAAAAATTCGAGGAGCATGAAAAGGTGTGAAAAATAAGAGGAGCAGGAAAACGTGTGAAAAAAACGAGGAGCATGAAAAGTTTTGAAAAACACGAGGAGCATGAAAAGGTCTGAGAAATACGAGGAACATGAAAACATCTGAGAAATACGAGGAGCATGAAAGGGTCTGAGAAATACGAGGAGCATGACAAGGTGTGAAAAATACGAGGAGGATGAAAAGGTTTGAAAAATAGGAGGAGCATATAAAAGTCTGAATAATACAAGGAGCATGAATAGTTGTGGAAAATATGAAGAGCCTGAAAGGTGTGAACAATATGAAGAACATGAAAAGGTCTGAAAAATATGAAGATCACGAAAAGGTGTGACAAATAGGAGGAGCACGAAAAGGTGTGAAAAATACGAGGAGCATAAAAAGATCTGAAAAACGAGGAGCATGAAAACGTGTGAAAAATACGAGTAGCATGAAAAGGTATGAAAAATATGAGAAGCATGAAAAGGTCTGAAAAATATGAAGAACCTGAAAAAGTGTGAAATATATGAAGAGCATGAAAAGGTCTGAAAGATATAAAGAGCACGAAAAGGTGTGAAAAATATGAAGAGCACGATAAGGTCTGAAAAATATGAGGACCACGAAAAGTTGTAAAAAATACGAGGAGCACGAAAAGGTCTGCAAAATACGAAGATCATGAAAATGTGTGAAAAATACGAAGATCATGAAAAGGTGTGAAAAATACGAGGAGCATGAAAAGGACTGAAAAATACGAGGAGCATGAAAAGGTGTGAAAAATATGAGGAGCATGAAAAGGTATGAAATATACCTGGACCATGAACAGGTCTGAAAAACACGAGGCGCAAGAAGAGGTCTGAAAAATACGAAGAGTACGAGAAGGTGTGAAAAACAGGAGGAGCACGAAAAGGTGTGAAAAATACGAAGAGCATGAATAGGTGTTAAAATATGAGGAGCATGAAAAGGTGTGAAAAATACGAGGAGCATGAAAAGGAGTGGAAAATAAGAGGAGCATGAAAAGGCTTGATAAATAGGAGGAGCATGGAAAGGTCTGAAAAATATGAGGAACATAAAAGGTCTGAGAAATATAAAGAGCCTGAAGAGGTGTAAAAAATATGAAGAGCATGAAAAGGTGTGAAAAATACAAGGAGCATGAAAAGGTGTGAAAAATACAAGGAGCATGAAAAGGTGTGAAAAAGTACGAGGAGCATGAAAAGGTGTGACAAATAGGAGGAGCACGAAAAGGTGTGACAAATAGGAGGAGCACGAAAAGGCGTGAGAATTACGAGGAGCATGAAAAGGTGTGAAAACCACGAGGAGCGTGAAAAGGTGTGAAGAATACGAGGAGCATGAAAAGGACTGAAAAATACGAGGAGAATGAAAAGGTGTGAAAAATACGAGGAGCATGAAAAGGTCTGAGAAATAGGAAGAGCATAAAAAAGTCTGAAAAATACGAGGAGCATGAAAAGGTTTGAAAAATACGAGGAGAGAAAAGGTGTGAAAAATATGAAGAGTATGAAAAGGCCTGAAAAATAGGAGGAGCAGAAAAAGGTCTGAAAAATACGAGGAGCATGAAAAGTCTGAAAAATATGAGTAGCATGAAAAGGTCTGAAAAATATGAAGAGCCTGAAAAGGTGCGAAAAATATGAAGAGCATGAAAAGGTGTGAAAAATACGAGTAGCATGAAACGGTGTGAAATATACGTCGACCATGAAGAGGTGTGAAAAATACGAGTAGCACGAGAAGGTGTGAAAAACAGGAGGAGCTTGAAAAGGTGTCAAAAATATGAAGAGCATGAAAAGGGGTCAAAAATATGAATAGAATGTAAAGGTGAGAAAAATAAGAGGAGCATGTATCAGTATGAAAAACATGAGGAGCATGAAACGCTGTGAAAAATATGAACAGCATGAAAAGGTGTGAAAAACATGAGGAGCATGTAAAGGTGTGAAAAATATGAGGAGCATGACGGTCTGAAAAATATGAGGAGCATGAAACGTTCTGAAAAATATGAGGAGCATGAAAAACTGTCAAAAATATGAGGAGCATGAAACGGTGAGAAAAATATGAAGAGCATGAAAAGGTGTGAAAAATACGAGGAGCATGAAAAGGCGTGAAAAATACGAGGAGCATGAAAATTCCTGAAAAAAGGAGAGGATGAAAAGGCCTGCAAAATAGGAGGAGCATGAAAAGCTCTGAGAAATACGAGGAGCATGAAAAGCTCTGAAAAATAGGAGGAGCATGAAAAGGTCTGAAAAATAGGAGGAGCATGAAAAGGTCTGAAAAATAGGAGGAGCATGAAAAGGTGTGAAAAATAGGAGGAGCACAAAAAGTTGTGAAAAATATGAAAGCATGAAACTGTGTGAAAAATTTGAAGAGCTTCAAAAGTTGTCAAAAATATGAGGAGCATGAAAAGGTGTCAAAAATATGAGCAGCATGAAACGTTGTGAAAATATGAAGAGGATGAAACTGTGTGAAAAATTTGAAGGGCTTCAAAAGTTGTCTAAAATATGAAGAGCATGAAAAGGTGTCAAAAATATGAGCAGCATGAAAAGGTGTGAAAAATATGAAGAGCATGAAAAGGTGTCAAAAACATGAGGGGCATGTAAAGGTGTGAATAATATGAGTAGCATGAATCTGCATGAAAAATATGAGGAGCATGAAACGGTATGAAAAATTTGAAGAGCATGAAAAGGTGCGAAATATATGAGGAGCATGAAAAACTGAGAAAAATAAGAGGAGCATGAACGGTCAGAAAAATATGAGGAGCATGAAACTGTCTGAAATATAAGAACAGCATGAAACAGTCTGATAAATACGAGGAGCATGAAAAGGTGTCTAAAATATGAGGAGCATGAAACAGTGTGAAAAATATGAACAGCATGAAAAGGTGTGAAAAATACGAAGAATATGAAAAGGTGTGAAAAGCACGAAGCCCATGAAATGGTGTGAAAAATACGAACAGCATGAAAAGCTGTGAAAAATACGAGGAGCATGAAAAGGTCTGAAAAATACGAGGAGCATGAAAAGGTCTGAAAAATACGAGGAGCATGAAAAAGTCTGAAATATACGAGGAGCATGAAAAGGTCTGAAAAATACGAGGAGCATGAAAAGGTGTCAAAAATATGAAGAGCATGAAAAGGTGTCAAAAATATGAGGAGCAGGAAAGGTGGAAAAATATGAAGAGCATGAAAAGGAGTCAAAAATATGAGGAGCATATAAAGGTGTGAAAAATATGAGGATAACAAAACTGAATCAAACACGTGTTTGTTCAGCGAGGTCAGGACTCCTGCCTAATTGCGAGGGAGAACTCGGGACTCTCCTCGAGGCTTGGCAGGGCAATTGGGACGCCTCTCCAGCTGAGGCGGGAGACCAAGGGTCCCTTTCCACGTGCCACAGGAATCATGGGACTCCTATTAAGTTTCAAGAGGAATCAGGCATTGTCTCCTTTGGAGGCACTGATCTCCGCATACCTCTGGAGTTTTCAAAGGATGTGAGGCCTCCGGTCGCGATGAGGTGGGGAACTAGGTCTTTCTCTGTGGTCTCCACAGGGGATTCAGACATCCTTTCATCTTGGGAGATGCAAGACGAGCCTGCATTCAAGTCACTGCAGGGATATCCAGCCTTATTTCGCGTCAGGGCATCGCGGTGTCCATTCCACTTGAGGCCGCAAACTCAGGGTCCCTCTCACATACCTAGAGCTGAGAGAAGCCTCCTCTTGAGGTGCTTGTGGTAAGGTGGTATTCCTCTGGAGTCGAGGCCAGGGACTAACCTCTCATCTCGAGTTGATTTTTGGTCCACGGAGCTCTTTCGTGTTGCTACAGTGACCTCAGGATCCCTCTAGCCTTGAAACAGTGTTCTTGGGGTTTCTCTGGAGTGCCATCAAGGAAATCAAGGCTCCTTTCATGTGTGATGTGCACCACGGAATTGCTCTGCACGCATTGCAGGGGAATCGGGCCTCATCTCGCGGCGAGGGGGAAGTCTCATGGTTTTTCTCGAGTTGCGGCGGGAACCTGGGGTATATTCTTGAGTTACGACGGGATGGCCCTTCCACACACGTGTTTGTTCAGCGACGGCAAGACTCCTGCCTAGTTGCGAGGGACAACTCGGGATTCTCCTCGAGGCTTGGCAGGGCAATTGGGACGCCTCTCCAGCTGAGGCGGGAGACCAAGTGCCCCTTTCCAAGTGCCACAGGAATCCTGGGACTCCTATCAAGTTTCACGAGGAGTCAGGCATCGTCTCCTTTGGAGGCACTGATCTCCGCGTACCTCTGGAGTTTTCAAAGGATGTGAGGCCTCCGGTCGCGATGAGGTGGGGAACTAGGTCTTTCTCTGTGGTCTCCACAGGGGATTCAGACATCCTTTCATCTTGGGAGATGCAAGACGAGCCTGCATTCAAGTCACTGCAGGGATATCCAGCCTTATTTCGCGTCAGGGCATCGCGGTGTCCATTCCACTTGAGGCCGCAAACTCAGGGTCCCTCTCACATACCTAGAGCTGAGAGAAGCCTCCTCTTGAGGTGCTTGTGGTAAGGTGGTATTCCTCTGGAGTCGAAGCCAGGGACTAACCTCTCATCTCGAGTTGATTTTTGGCCCAGGAGCTCTTTCGTGTTGCTACAGTGATCTCAGGATCCCTCTAGCCTTGAAACAGTGTTCTTGGGGTTTCTCTGGAGTGCCATCAAGGAAATCAAGGCTCCTTTCATGTGTGATGTGCAACACGGAATTGCTCTGCACGCAGTGCAGGGGAATCGGGCCTCATCTCGCGGCGAGGGGGAAGTCTCATGGTTTTTCTCGAGTTGCGGCGGGAACCTGGGGTATATTCTCGAGTTACGACGGGGATGGCCCTTCCACACACGTGTTTGTTCAGCGACGTCAGGACTCCTGCCTAGTTGCGAGGGACAACTCGGGATTCTCCTCGAGGCTTGGCAGGGCAATTGGGACGCCTCTCCAGCTGAGGCGGGAGACCAAGGGACCCTTTCGATGTGCCACAGGAATCCTGGGACTCCTATCAAGTTTCACGAGGAGTCAGGCATCGTCTCCTTTGGAGGCACTGATCTCCGCGTACCTCTGGAGTTTTCAAAGGATGTGAGGCCTCCGGTCGCGATGAGGTGGGGAACTAGGTCTTTCTCTGTGGTCTCCACAGGGGATTCAGACATCCTTTCGTCTTGGGAGATGCAAGACGAGCCTTCATTCAAGTCACTGCAGGGATATCCGGCCTTATTTCGAGTCAGGTCATCGCGGTGTCCATTCCACTTGAGGCCGCATAATCAGTGTCCCTCTCACATACCTAGAGCTGAGAAAGCCTTCCTCTTGAGGTGCTTGTGGTAAGGTGGATTCCTCTGGAGTCGAAGCCAGGACTAACCCTCATCTCGAGTGATTGTTTGGTCCACGGAGCTCTTTCGTGTTGCTACAGTGACCTCAGGATCCCTCTAGCCTTGAAACAGTGTTCTTGGGGTTTCTCTGGAGTCCATCAAGGAAATCAAGGCTCCTTTCATGTGTGATGTGCAACACGGAATTGCTCTGCACGCAGTGCAGGGGAATCGGGCCTCATCTCGCGGCGAGGGGGAAGTCTCATGGTTTTTCTCGAGTTGCGGTGGAACCTGGGGTATATTCTCGAGTTACGACGGGGATGGCCCTTCCACCCACGTGTTTGTTCAGCGACGTCAGGACTCCTGCCTAGTTGCGAGGGCAACTCGGGATTCTCCTCGAGGCTTGGCAGGGCAATTGGGACGCCTCTCCAGCTGAGCGGGAGACCAAAGGTCCCTTTCCACGTGCCACAGGAATCCTGGGACTCCTATCAAGTTTGACGAGGAGTCAGGCATCGTCTCCTTTGGAGGCACTGATCTCCGCGTACCTCTGGAGTTTTCAAAGGATGTGAGGCCTCCCGTCGCCATGAGGTGGGGAACTAGGTCTTTCTCTGTGGTCTCCACAGGGGATTCAGACATCCTTTCGTCTTGGGAGATGCAAGCCGAGCCTGCATTCAAGTCACTGCAGGGATATCCGGCCTTATTTCGAGTCAGGGCATCGCGGTGTCCATTCCACTTGAGGCCGCAAACTCAGGGTCCCTCTCACATACCTAGAGCTGAGAGAAGCCTCCTCTTGAGGTGCTTGTGGTAAGGTGGTTTTCCTCTGGAGTCGAAGCCAGGGACTAACCTCTCATCTCGAGTTGATTTTTGGTCCACGAAGCTCTTTCGTGTTGCTACAGTGACCTCAGGATCCCTCTAGCCTTGAAACAGTGTTCTTGGGGTTTCTCTGGAGTGCCATAAGGAAATCAAGGCTCCTTTCATGTGTGATGTGCAACACGGAATTGCTCTGCACGCAGTGCAGCGGCATCAGGCGTCATCTCGCGGCGAGGGGGATGTCTCATGGTTTTTCTCGAGTTGCGGCGGGAATCTGGGGTATATTCTCGAGTTACGACTGGGATGGCCCTTCCACACACGTGTTTCTTCAGCGACGTCAGGACTCCTGCCTAGTTGCGAGGGACAACTCGGGATTCTCCTCGAGGCTTGGCAGGGCAATTGGGACGCCTCTCCAGCTGAGGCGGGAGACCAAGTGTCCCTTTCCACGTGCCACAGGAATCCTGGGACTCCTATCAAGTTTCACGAGGAGTCAGGCATCGTCTCCTTTGGAGGCACTGATCTCTGCATATCTCTGAAGTTTTCCAAGGATGAGAGGCATCCGGTCGCCATGAGGTCGGGAACTAGGTCTTTCTCTGTGGTCTCCACAGGGGATTCAGACATCCTTTCATTTTGGGAGATGCAAGACGAGCCTGCATTCAAGTCACTGCAGGGATATCCGGCCTTATTTCACGTAGGGCTTGACACCTTTTCATGCTCTTCATATTTTTCAGACATTTTCATGCTCCTCATATTTTTCACAACTTTTCATGCTCCTCATATTTTTCAGACCTTTTCATGCTCCTCGTATTTTTCACACCTTTTCATGCTCTTCATATTTTTCAGAGCTTTTCATTCTCTTGATATTTTTCACACCTTTTCATTGGCTTCGTGTTTTTCACACCTTTTCATGCTCTTTGTATTTTTCACACCTTTCCATGCTCTTCATATTTTTAACATCGTTTAATGCTCCCCATATTTTTGACACCTTTTCATTCTCCTCATATTTTTCACACTTTTTCATGCTCCTCGTGTTTTTCACACCTTTTAATGCTCCTCGTAGTTTTTACACCTTGTCATGCTCCTCTTATTTTTTGCACATTTTCATGCTCCTTGTATTTTTCAGACCTTTTCACTATCCTTGTATTTTTGACACCTTTTCGTGCCCTTCATATTTTTCACTCCTTTTCGTGCTCTACATATTTTTCACACCTTTACATGTTCTTCATATTTTCCAGACATTTTCATGGTCCTCGTAATTTTCAGTCCTTTTCATGCTCCTCCTATTTTTCAGACCTTTTCATGCTCCTCCTATTTTTGACACCTTTTCATGCTCCTCATATATTTCACACCTTTTCATGCTCCTCATATATTTCATACAGATTCATGCCCCTCATATTTTTCACACTTTTAAATGCTCCCCATGTTTTTGACAGCTTTTCCTTCTGTTCATATTTTTCACACATTTTCGTGCTGCTCATATTTTTCATACCTTTTCAAGCTCCTCGGGTTTTTCACACCTTTTCATGCTCCTCCTACTTTTCACACCTTTTCAGGCTCCTCGTATTTTTGACTCCTTTTCATGCTTTTCATATTTTTCAGATCGTTTCATGCTCCTCATATTTTTCAGACCCTTTCCTGCTAGTCATATTTTTCAGACCGTTTCATGCTCTTCATATTTTTAACACCTTTTCAAGCTCCTCATATTTTTCTCACCTTTTCATGCCCTTCGTATTTTTCACAACTTTTCATGCTCTTCATATTTTTCACACTGTTTCATGCTCCTCATATTTTTCATACCGTTTCATGCCCTCAAATTTTTCACACCTATTTATGCCGCTCATATTTTTTACACCTTTTAAAGCTCTACATATTTATCAGACCGTTTCATGCTCTTCATAATTTCACACAGTTTCCTGCTCCTTATATTTTTGACAACTTTTCATGGTCCTCATATTTTTCAGACCGTTTCATGCTCATCATATATTTCAGACCGTTTCATGCTGCTCGTATTTTTCAGACCGTTTCATGCTCCTCATATTTCTCACACCTTTTCATGCTATACATATTTTTCAGACCCTTTCATGCTCCTTATATTTTTCAGACCATTTCATGCTCTTCATATTTTTCACACCTTTTTATGCTCCTCATATTTTTCTCACCTTTTCATGCTCTTCATATCTTTCAGACCTTTTCATGCTCTTGATATTTTTCACACCTTTTCATTCTCTTCGTATTTTTCACATCTTTTCATGCTCTTCATATTTTTCACACCATTTCATGCTCTTTGTATTTTTCACACCTTTACATGCTCCTCATATTTTTCACACGTTTTCATGCTCCTCATATTTTTCACACCTTTTCATGCTCCTCATATTTTTGACACCTTTTCATGGTCTTCATATTTTTCAGACCTTTTAATACTCCTCATATTTTTGACACCTTTTCATGCTCTTCATATTTTTCACACCGTTTCATGCTCTTCCTATTTTTCACACCGTTTCATGCTCCTCACATTTTTCATACAGATTCATGCTCCTCATATTTTTCACACCTTAAATGCTCCTCATATTTTTGACACCTTTTCATGCTCTTCATATTTTTCACACCTTTTTGTGCTCTTCGTAATTTTCAGAACTTTTCATGCTCCTCGTATTTTTCACACCATTTCATGCTCTTCATATTTTTCACACCTTTTTATCCTCTTCATATTTTTCAAACCTTTTCATGCTCTTGATATTTTCACACTGTTTCATGCTCTTCGTATTTTTCAGACCTTTTCGTGCTCTTCATATTTTTCACAGCTTTTCATGCTCTTCATATTTTTACGACCTTCTCATGCTCTTCATATTTTTCAGACCTGTTCATGCTTCTCGTATTTTTCAGACTTTTTCATGCTCCTTGTTACTTTCACACCTTTTCATGCTCCTCGTTTTTTTCACACCTTTTCATCCTCCTCCTATATTTCAGGTCTTTGCATGCTCCTCGTATTTTTCACACCTTTTCATGCTCCTCGTATTTTTCAGATCTTTTCATGCTCCTCGTATTTTTCAGACCTTTTCATGCTCCTCGTATTTTTCAGACCTTTTCCTGCTGTTCATATTTTTCACACCATTTCATGCTCTTCATATTTTTCAGAACTTTTCATGCTCTTCATATTTTTCAAACCTTTTCGTGCTCCTCATACTTTTCTCACATTTTCATGCTCCTTGTATTTTACACACTGTTTCATGATCCTCGTACTTTCAAAGCTTTTCAATCTCTTCATATTTTTCACTCCTTTTCATACTCCTCGTATTTTTCACACCTTTTCATGCTCCTCATATTTTTCACACCGTTTCATGCTCCTTTTGCTTTTCAGACCTTTTCATGCTCCTCGTATTTTTCACACCTTTTCTTGCTTCTTATATTTTTCAGACCTTTTCATGCTCCTCCTATTTTTCAGACCTTCATGCTTCTCGTATTTTTCAGAGCTTTTAATGCTCCTCGTATTTTTCAGAACTTTTCATGCTCCTTGTATTTTTCACACCGTTTCATGCTCTTCATATTTTTCATACTTTTTCTTGCTCCTCGAATTTTTCACACCTTTTCATGCTCTTCATGTTTTTCACATCTTTTCATCCTCTTCATATTTTTCAAACCTTTTCATGCTCTTGATATTTTCACACTGTTTCATGCTCTTTGTATTTTTCAGACCTTTTCGTGCTCTTCATATTTTTCACAGCTTTTCAAGCTCTTCATATTTTTACAACCTTCTCATGCTCTTCATATTTTTCAGACCTGTTCATGCTTCTCGTATTTTTCAGACTTTTTCATGCTCCTCGTTTCTTTCACAACTTTTCATGCTCCTCCTATTTTTCAGGTCTTTGCATGCTCCTCGTATTTTTCACACCTGTTCATGCTCCTCGAATTCTCACACCTTTTCATGCTCCCTGTAATTTTCACACCTTTTCATGCTCCACTTACTTTTCACACCTTTTCATGAACCTCTTATTTTTCACACATTTACCTGATACTCGTATTTTTCACACCTTTTCATGCTCCTCATGTTTTTCACATCTTTTCATGCTCCTCTTATTTTTCACATCTTTTCATGCTCCTCTTATTTTTCACACCTTTTCATGCTCCTCGTGTTTTTCACTCCTTTTAAGGTTCCTCGTATATTTTAAACATTGTCATGTTCCTCGTATTTTTCACACCTTTTCATGCTCCTCGTATTTTTCACACCTTTTCATGCTCCTCGTGTTTTTCACTCCTTTTTAGGCTTCTCGTATTTTTTAAACATTGTCATGCTCCTCGTATTTTTCACACCTTTTCATGCTCCTCGTATTTTTCAGACTTTTTCATGATCCTCGTATTTTTCACACCTTTTCATGCTCTTCATATTTTTCACCCTTTTTCATGCTCTACATATTTTTCACCCCTTTACATGTTCTTCATATTTTTTAGACCTTTTCATGCTGTTCATATTTTTCACACCTTTTCATGATCCTCGTATTTTTCAGAAATTGTCATGCTCCTCCTATTTTTCAGACCTTTACATGCTCCTGGTATTTTTCAAACATTTTCATTCTCCTCTTATTTTCACACCTTTTCATGCTCCTAGTATTTTTCACCCGTTACCTGATCCTCGTATTTTTCACACCTTTTCATGCTCCTTGTGTTTTTCACACCTTTTCATTCTCCTTTTATTTTTCACACATTTTCATGCTCCTCGTATTTTTCACACCTTTTCATGATCCTCCTATGGTTCACACGTTTTCGTACTCTTCATATTTTTCACACTTTTTCATGCTCCTCGTGTTTTTCACACCTTTTAAAGCTCCTCATAGTTTTTACACCTTTTCATACTCCTCGTATTTTTCGCACCTTTTCATGCTCCTTGTATTTTTCAGACCTTTTCACGATCCTCGTATTTTCCACACCTTTTCGTGCTCTTCATATTTGTCACTCCTTTTCGTGCTCTACATATTTTTCACACCTTTACATGTTCTTCATATTTTTCAGACCTTTTCATGGTCATCGTAATTTTTAGGCCTTTTCATGCTCCTCCTATTTTTCAGACCTTTTCATGCTCCTCGTATTTTTCACACCTTTTCATGCTCCTCAGATTTTTCAGACCTTTTCATTCTCTTTGTATTTTTCAGACCTTTTCATGTTCTCGCATTTTTCAGAACTTTTCATGCTCCTCCTATTTTTCACACTTTTTCATGCTCCTCATATTTTTCACTCCTTTTCGTGATCCTTGTATTTTTCACACATTTTCAGCTCTTCATATTTTTCACAACTTTTCATGCTCTTAATATTTTTCAAATCTTTTCATGCTCTTGATGTTTTTCACACCATTTCATGCTCTTCATATTTTTCAGTCCTTTTCATGCTCCTCATGTTTTCACTACTTTTCATGCTCCTCGTATTTTTCACACCTTTTCATGCTCCTTGTGTTTTTCACACCTTTTCATGCTCCTTTTATTTTTCACACCTTTTCATGCTCCTCGTATTTTTCACACTGTTTCATGCTCCTCGTATTTTTCAGTCCTTTTCCTGATCCTTTTATTTTTCACACATTTTCATGCTCTTCATATTTTTCACAACTTTTCATGCTCTTAATATTTTTCAAATCTTTTCATGCTCTTGATGTTTTTCACACCTTTTCATGCTCCTCATATTTCTCACACCTTTTCATGCTTTTCGTTTTTTCTCACATTTTCAAGCACTTCGTATTTTTTAGAACTCTTCGTGCTCTTCATATTTTTCACTCCTTTTCGTGCTCTACATATTTTTCACACATTTTCATGCTCTACATATTTTTCACAACTTTTCTTGCTCTTCATATTTTTCACACCTTTTCGTGCTCTTCATATTTTTCAGAACTCTTCGTGCTCTTCATATTTTTCAATCCTTTTTGTGCTCTACATATTTTTCACACCTTTACATGTTCTTCATATTTTTCAGACCTTTATATGCTCTTCATATTTTTCACGCCTTTTCATGCTCCTTGTATTTTTCACACCTTTTCATGCTCCTCGTATTTTTCACACCTTTTCATGGTCCTCGTAAATTTCAGGCCTTTTCATACTCCTCCTATTTTTCAGACCTTTGCATGCTCTTCTTATTTTTCAGACCTTTTGATGCTCCTCCTATTTTTCAGAACTTTTCATGTCCCTCGTTATTTTCAAACCTTTTCATGATCCTCGTATTTTTGATACCTTTTCATGCTCTTCCTATTTTTCACACTTTTTCATGCTCCTCGTATTTTTCAGACCTTTTCATGCTCCTCGTATTTTCCAAACCTTTTCATACTCCTCGTATTTTTCACACCTTTTCAAGCTCCTCGTATTTTTCACACCTTTTCATGCTCCTCCTATTTTTCAGGTCTTTGCATGCTCCTCGTATTTTTCACACCTTTTCATGCTTTTCATATTTTTAACTCATTTTCGTGCTCTACATATTTTTCACACCTTTACATGTTCTTCATATTTTTTAAACCTTTTCATGCTCCTCCTATTTTTCAGACCTTTTCATGATCCTCGTATTTTTGATACCTTTTCATGCTCTTCCTATTTTTAACAACTTCTCATGATCCTCGTATTTTTCACACCTTTTCATGGTCCTCGTATTTTTCACACTTTTTTATGCTCCTCGTATTTTTCAGACCTTTTCATGATCCTCGTATTTTTCACACCTTTTCATGCTTTTCATATTTTTAACTCCATTTCGTGCTCTACATATTTTTCACACCTTTACATGTTCTTCATATTTTTTAGACCTTTTCATGCTCCTCCTATTTTTTAACCCCTTTTCATGCTCTTCATATTTTTCACACCTTTTCATGCTCCTCGTTTTTTCACACCTTTTCATGCTCCTCCTATTTTTCAGGTCTTTGCATGCTCCTCGTATTTTTCACACCTGTTCATGCTCCTCGAATTCTCACACCTTTTCATGCTCCCTGTAATTTTCACACCTTTTCATGCTCCACTTACTTTTCACACCTTTTCATGAGCCTCTTATTTTTCACACATTTACCTGATACTCGTATTTTTCACACCTTTTCATGCTCCTCATGTTTTTCACACCTTTTCATGCTCCTCGTATTTTTCACACCTTTTCATGCTCCTCGTGTTTTTCACTCCTTTTAAGGCTCCTCGTATTTTTTAAACATTGTCATGCTCCTCGTATTTTTCACACCTTTTCATGCTCCTCCTATTTTTCAGACCTTTTCATGATCCTCGTATTTTTCACACCTTTTCATGCTCTTCATATTGTTCACTCCTTTTCGTGCTCTACATATTTTTCACACCTTTACATGTTCTTCATATTTTTTAGACGTTTGCATGCTCTTCATATTTTTCAGACGTGTTCATGCTTCTCATATTTTTCAGACTTTTTCATGCTCCTCGTATTTTTCACACCTTTTCATGCTCCTCCTATTTTTCAGGTCTTTGCATGCTCCTCGTAATTTTCACACCTTTTCATGCTCCTCGTATTTTTCACACCTTTTCATGCTCCTCCTATTTTTCAGGTCTTTGCATGCTCCTCGAATTCTCACACCTTTTCATGGGCCCCGTAATTTTCACACCTTTTAAGTCTCCTCGTATTTTTCACACCTTTTCATGCTCCTCGTATTTTTCACACCTTTTCATGCTCCTCGTATTTTTCACATCTTTTCATGGTCCTCGTAATTTTCAGACCTTTTCATGCTCCTCCTACTTTTCAGACCTTTTCATGCTCTTTGTATCTTTCAGACCTTTTCATTCTCCTCCTGTTTTTCCCACCTTTTCATGGTCCTCGTTTTTTCACACCTTTTCATGCTCTTCATATTTTTCACACCTTTTCGTGCTCTTCGTATTTTTCAGAACTCTTCGTACTCTTCATATTTTTTAGAAATTTCCATGCTCTTCATATATTTCACGCCTTTTCATGCTCCTTGTATTTTCACATCTTTTCATGCTCCTCGTATTTTTCAGACCATTTCATGGTCCTCGTAAATTTCAGGCCTTTTCATACTCCTCCTATTTTTCAGACCTTTGCATGCTTTTATTATTTTTCAGACCTTTTCATGCTCCTCCTATTTTTCAGACCTTTTCATGATCCTAGTATTTTTGATACCTTTTCATGCTCTTCCTATTTTTAACAACTTTTCATGATCCTCGTATTTTTCACACCTTTTCATGCTCCTCGTATTTGCAAACCTTTTCATACTCCTCGTATTTTTCACACCTTTTCATGCTCCTCGTATTTTTCACACTTTTTCATGCTCCTCGTATTTTTCAGACCTTTTCATGCTCCTCTTATTTTTCACACCTTTTCATGCTCTTCATATTTTTCACACCTTTTCGTGCTCTTCGTACATTTCAGAACTCTTCGTGCTCTTCATATTTTTCACTCCTCTTTGTGCTCTACATATTTTTCACACCTTTACATGTTCTTCATATTTTTCAGACCTTTCCATGCTCTTCATATTTTTCATGCCTTTTCATGCTCCTTGTATTTTTCACACCATTTCATGCTCCTCGTATTTTTCAGACCTTTTCATGTTCCTTGTAAATTTCAGTCCTTTTCATACTCCTCCTATTTTTCAGACCTTTGCATGCTCTTCGTATTTTTCAGACCTTTTCATGCTCTTCCTATTTTTCAGACCTTTTCATGTTCCTCGTATTTTTCAGACCTATTTTGATCCTCGTGTTTTTGATACCTTCCCATGCTCTTCCTATTTTTTACACCTTTTCATGCTCCTCGTATTTTTCAGAACTTTTCATGCTCGTCGTATTTTTCAGACCTTTTCATGCTCCTCATATTTTTCACACCTTTTCAAGCTCCTCGTATTTTTCACACTTTTTCATGCTCCTTGTATTATGCAGAACTTTTCATGCTCCTCGTATTTTTCACACCTTTTCATGCCCCTCGTATTTTTCAGACCTTTTCATGATACTCCTATGGTTCACACGTTTTCGTGCTCTTCATATTTTTCACACTTTTTCTTGCTCCTCCTGTTTTTCACAGCTTTTAATGCTCCTCATAGTTTTTACACCTTGTCATGCTTCTCGTATTTTTCGGACCTTTTCATTCTCCTTGTATTTTTCAGACCTTTTCACGATCCTTGTATTTTTCACACCTTTTCGGGCCCTTCATATTTTTCACTCCTTTTCGTGCTCTACATATTTTTCACACCTTTACAGGTTCTTCATATTTTTCAGACCTTTTCATGGTCCTCGTAATTTTCAGGCCTTTTCATGCTCCTCCTATTTTTCAGACCTTTTCATGCCCTTTGTATTTTTCAGACCTTTTCATGCTCCTCCTATTTTTCAGACCTTTTCATGCTCCTCCTATTTTTCTGACCTTTTCATGCTCCTCGTATTTTTCACACTTTTTCATGCTCCTCATATTTTTCACACCTTTTCGTGATCCTTGTATTTTTCACACATTTTCATGCTCTTCATATTTTTCACAACTTTTCTTGCTTTTCATATTTTTCAGACCTTTTCATGGTCTTCATATTTTTCATATCTTTTCATGCTGTTCATATTTTTCAGGCTTTTTCATGCTCCTCATATTTTTCACACCTTTTCGTGCTCCTCGTATTTTTCACACCTTTTCATGCTCGTCGTGTTTTTCACTCCTTTTTAGGCTTCTCGTATTTTTTAAACATTGTCATGCTCCTCGTATTTTTCACACCTTTTCATGCTCCTAGTATTTTTCAGACATTTTCATTCTCCTCTTATTTTCACACCTTTTCATGCTCCTAATATTTTTCACTCGTTACCTGATCCTCGTATTTTTCACACCTTTTCATGCTCCTTGTATTTTTCACACCTTTTCGTGCCCTTCATATTTTTCACTCCTTTTTGTGCTCTACATATTTTTCACACCTTTACATGTTCTTCATATTTTTCAGACCTTTTCATGGTCATCGTATTTTTCAGGCCTTTTCATGCTCCTCCTATTTTTCAGACCTTTTCATGCTCCTCGTATTTTTCACACCTTTTCATGCTCCTCATATTTTTCAGACCTTTTCATTGTCTTTGTATTTTTCAGACCTTTTCAGGCTCCTTCTATTTTTCAGACCTTTTCATGTTCTCACATTTTTCAGAACTTTTCATGCTCCTCCTATTTTTCACACTTTTTCATGATCCTCATATTTTTCACTCCTTTTCGTGATCCTTGTATTTTTCACACATTTTCATGCTCTTCATATTTTTCACAACTTTTCATGCTCTTAATATTTTTCAAATCTTTTCATGCTCTTGATGTTTTTCACACCATTTCATGCTCTTCATATTTTTCAGTCATTTTCATGCTCCTCATGTTTTCACTACTTTTCATGCTCCTCGTATTTTTCACACCTTTTCATGCTCCTTGTGTTTTTCACACCTTTTCATGCTCCTTTTATTTTTCACACCTTTTCATGCTCCTCGTATTTTTCACACTGTTTCATGCTCCTCGTATTTTTCAGTCCTTTTCCTGATCCTTTTATTTTTCTCACATTTTCATGTTCTTCATATTTTTCACAACTTTTCATGCTCTTAATATTTTTCAAATCTTTTCATGCTCTTGATGTTTTTCACACCATTTCATGCTCTTCATATTTTTCAGTCCTTTTCATGCTCCTCATGTTTTCACTACTTTTCATGCTCCTCGTATTTTTCACACCTTTTCATGCTCCTTGTGTTTTTCACACCTTTTCATGCTCCTTTTATTTTTCACACCTTTTCATGCTCCTCGTATTTTTCACACTGTTTCATGCTCCTCGTATTTTTCACTCCTTTTCCTTATCCTTTTATTTTTCACACATTTTCATGCTCTTCATATTTTTCACAACTTTTCATGCTCTTAATATTTTTCAAATCTTTTCATGCCCTTGATGTTTTTCACACCTTTTCATGCTCCTCATATTTTTCACACCTTTTCATGCTTTTCGTTTTTTCTCACATTTTCAAGCTCTTCGTATTTTTTAGAACTCTTCGTGCTGTTCATATTTTTCACTCCTTTTCGTGCTCTACATATTTTTCACACCTTTTCATGCTCTACATATTTTTCACAACTTTTCTTGCTCTACATATTTTTCACATCTTTACATGTTCTTCATATTTTTCAGACCTTTCCATGCTCTTCATATTTTTCACGCCTTTTCATGCTCCTTGTATTTTTCACACCTTTTCATGCTCCTCGTATTTTTCACACCTTTTCATGGTCCTCGTAAATTTCAGGCCTTTTCATACTCTTCCTATTTTTCAGACCTTTGCATGCTCTTCTTATTTTTCAGACCTTTTGATGCTCCTCCTATTTTTCAGAACTTTTCATGTACCTCGTTTTTTTCAAATCTTTTCATGATCCTCGTATTTTTTATATCTTTTCATGCTCTTCCTATTTTTCACACCTTTTCATGCTCCTCGTATTTTTCACCTTTTCATGCTCCTCGTATTTTTCACACCTTTTCAAGCTCCTCGTATTTTTCACTTTTTCATGCTCCTCGTATTTTTCAGACCTTTTCAAGCTCCTCGTATTTTTCACACTTTTTCATGCTCCTCGTATTTTTCAGACCTTTTCATGCTCCTCGTATTTTCCAAACCTTTTCATACACCTCGTATTTTTCACACCTTTTCAAGCTCCTCGTATTTTTCACACTTTTTCATGCTCCTCGTATTTTTCAGACCTTTTCATGATCCTCGTATTTTTCACACCTTTTCATGCTTTTCATATTTTTAACTCCTTTTCGTGCTCTACATATTTTTCACACCTTTACATGTTCTTCATATTTTTTAGACCTTTTCATGCTTCTCCTATTTTTCAGACCTTTCATGTTCCTCGTATTTTTGATACGTTTTCATGCTCTTCCTATTTTTAACAACTTCTCATGATCCTCGTATTTTTCACACCTTTTCATGGTCCTCGTATTTGCAAACCTTTTCATACTCCTCGTATTTTTCACACCTTTTCATGCTCCTCGTATTTTTCACACTTTTTTATGCTCCTCGTGTTTTTCAGACCTTTTCATGATCCTCGTAATTTTCACAACTTTTCATGCTCCTCGTGTTTTTCCCACCTTTTCATGCTCCTCGTTTTTTCACACCTTTTCATGCTCCCCGTATTCTTCAGACCTTTTCATGATCCTCATATTTTTCACACATTTTCATGATCTTCGTACATTTCACACCTTTTCATGCTCCTCGAATTTTTCACACCTTTTCATGATCCTCGTAATTTTCACAACTTTTCATGCTCCTCGTATCTTTCACACCTTTTCATGCTCCTCGAATTTTTCACAACTTTGCATGATCCTCTTATTTTTCACACAATTTCACGCTCCTCATATTTTTTAGACCTTTTCATGATCCTCCTGTGTTTCACACCTTTTTGTGCTCTTCTGTTTTTCACGCCTTTTAATGTTCTTCCTATTTTTCACACCTTTTCGTGCTTTTCGTATATTTCAGAACTTTTCATGCTCCTCGTGTTTTTCACATCTTTCCATGCTCCTCTTATTTTTCACACCTTTTCATGCTCCTCGTGTTTTTCACTCCTTTTAAGGTTCCTCATATATTTTAAACATTGTCATGTTCCTCGTATTTTTCGCACCTTTTCATGCTCCTCGTATTTTTCACACCTTTTCATGCTCCTCGTGTTTTTCACTCCTTTTTAGGCTTCTCGTATTTTTTAAACATTGTCATGCTCCTCGTATTTTTCACACCTTTTCATGCTCCTCGTATTTTTCAGACTTTTTCATGATCCTCGTATTTTTCACACCTTTTCATGCTCTTCATATTTTTCACCCTTTTTCATGCTCTACATATTTTTCATCCCTTTACATGTTCTTCATATTTTTTAGACCTTTTCATGCTCTTCATATTTTCCACACCTTTTCATGATCCTCGTATTTTTCAGAAATTGTCATGCTCCTCCTATTTTTCAGACCTTTACATGCTCCTCGTATTTTTCAGACATTTTCATTCTCCTCTTATTTTCACACCTTTTCATGCTCCTAGTATTTTTCACCCGTTACCTGATCCTCGTATTTTTCACACTTTTTCAAGCTGCTCGTATTTTTCAGAACTTTTCATGCTCCTCGTATTTTTCAGACCTTTTCACGAACCTCGTATTTTTCACACCTTTTCATGATTTTCATATTTTTCACACCTTTTCGTGCTCTACTTATTTTTCACACCTTTACATGTTCTTCATATTTTTTAGACCTTTTCATGCTCTTCATATTTTCCACACCTTTTCATGATCCTCGTATTTTTCAGATATTGTCATGCTCCTCCTATTTTTCAGACCTTTACATGCTCCTCGTATTTTTCAGACATTTTCATTCTCCTCTTATTTTCACATCTTTTCATGCTCCTTGTATTTTTCACCCGTTACCTGATCCTCGTATTTTTCACACCTTTTCATGCTCCTTTTATTTTTCACACATTTTCATGCTCCTCGTATTTTTCAGACCTTTTCATGATCCTCCTATGGTTCACACATTTTCGTGCTCTTCATATTTTTCACACTTTTTCATGCTCCTCGTGTTTTTCACACCTTTTAATGCTACTCGTAGTTTTTACACCTTGTCATGCTCCTCGTATTTTTCACACCTTTTCATGCTCCTTGTATTTTTCTGACCTTTTCACGATCCTCGTATTTTCCAAACCTTTTCGTGCCCTTCATATTTGTCACTCCTTTTCGTGCTCTACATATTTTTCACACCTTTACATGTTCTTCATATTTTTCAGACCTTTTCATGGTCATCGTAATTTTCAGGCCTTTTCATGCTCCTCCTATTTTTCAGACCTTTTCATGGTCCTCGTATTTTTCACACCTTTTCATGTTCCTCATATTTTTCAGACCTTTTCATTCTCTTTGTATTTTTCAGACCTTTTCAGGCTCCTTCTATTTTTCAGACCTTTTCATGTTCTCGCATTTTTCAGAACTTTTCATGCTCCTCCTATTTTTCACACCTTTTCATGCTCCTCGTATTTTTCACACTGTTTCATGCTCCTCGTATTTTTCACTCCTTTTCCTGATCCTTTTATTTTTCACACATTTTCATGCTCTTCATATTTTTCACAACTTTTCATGCTCTTAATATTTTTCAAATCTTTTCATGCTCTTGATGTTGTTCACACCTTTTCATGCTCCTCATATTTCTCACACCTTTTCATGCTTTTCATTTTTTCTCACATTTTCAAGCTCTTCGTATATTTTAGAACTCTTGGTGCTCTTCATATTTTTCACTCTTTTTCGTGCTCTACATATTTTTCACACCTTTTTATGCTCTACATATTTTTCACACCTTTTCGTGCTCTTCGTATTTTTCAGAACTCTTCGTGCTCTTCATATTTTTCACTCCTTTTCGTGCTCTACATATTTTTCACACCTTTACATGTTCTTCATATTTTTCAGACCTTTCCATGCTCTTCATATTTTTCACGCCTTTTCATGCTCCTTGTATTTTTCACACCTTTTCATGCTCCTCGTATTTTTCACACCTTTTCATGGTCCTCGTAAATTTCAGGCCTTTTCATACTCCTCCTATTTTTCAGACCTTTGCATGCTCTTCTTATTTTTCAGACCTTTTCATGCTCCTCCTATTTTTCAGAACTTTTCATGTCCCTCGTTATTTTCAAACCTTTTCATGATCCTCGTATTTTTGATACCTGATCATGCTCTTCCTATTTTTCACACCTTTTCATGCTCCTCGTATTTTTCACACCTTTTCATGCTCCTCGTATTTTCCAAACCTTTTCATGCTCCTCGTATTTTTCACACCTTTTCATGCTACTCGTATTTTTCACACTTTTTCAAGCTCCTCGTATTTTTCAGAACTTTTCATGCTCCTCGTATTTTTCAGACCTTTTCATGGTCCTCGTAAATTTCAGGCCTTTTCATACTCCTCCTATTTTTCAGACCTTTGCATGCTCTTCATATTTTTCAGACCTTTTCATGCTCCTCGTATTTTTCATGACTTTTCACGTTCCTCGTACATTTCACACCTTTTCATGCTCCTCGTATTTTTCACACCTTTTCATGCTCCTCATATTTTTCACACTTTTTCTAGCTCCTCGTATTTTTCAGAACTTTTCATGCTCCTCATTTTTTCAGACCTTTTCATGATCCTCGTATTTTTCACACCTTTTCATGATTTTCATATTTTTCACTCCTTTTCGTGCTCCTTGTATTTTTCACACCTTTTCATGCTCCTCATATTTTTCAGACCTTTTCATGGTCCTTGTTAATTTCAGGCCTTTTCATACTTCTCCTATTTTTCAGGCCTTTGCATGCTCTTCGTATTTTTCAGACCTTTTTATGATCCTCGTATTTTTCACACCTTTTCATGCTCTTCATATTTTTCACACCTTTTAATGATCCTCGTATTTTTCAGAAATTGTCATGCTCCTCCAATTTTTCAGACCTTTTCATGCTCCTCGTATTTTTCAGACATTTTCATTCTCCTCTTATTTTTCACACCTTTTCATGCTCCTAGTATTTTCACCCTTTACCTGATCCTTGTATTTTTCACACCTTTTCATACTCCTCGTAATTTTCACACCTTTTCATGCTCCTCGTATCTTTCACACCTTTCATGCTCCTCGTATTTTTCACGACTCTTCATGTTCCTTGTACATTTCACACGTTTTCCTGCTCCTCGAATTTTTCACGCCTTTTCATGATCCTCTTATTTTTCACACAATTTCATGCTCCTCGTATTTTTCAGACCTTTTGATAATCCTCCTATGTTTCACACCTTTTCATGCTCTTCATATTTTTCACGCCTTTTTATGTTCCTCCTATTTTTCACACCTTCATGCTTTTCGTATATTTCAGAACTTTTCATGCTCCTCGTGTTTTTCACAGCTTTTCATGCTCCTCTTATTTTTCACACCTTTTCATGCTCCTCGTGTTTTTCACACCTTTTAAGGCTCCTCGTATTTTTCACACCTTTTCATGCTCCTCGTATTTTTCAGACCTTTTCATGATCCTCGTATTTTTCACACCTTTTCATGCTCTTCATATTTTTCACTCCTTTTCTTGCTCTACATATTTTTCACACCTTTACATGTTCTTCATATTTTTTAGACCTTTTCATGCTCTTCATATTTTTCATGCCTTTTCATGCTCCTCATATTTTTCACACCTTTTCATGATCCATGTATTTTTCAGAAATTGTCATGCTCCTCCTATGTTTCATACCTTTTCATGCTCCTCGTATTTTTCAGACATTTTCATTCTCCTCTTATTTCTCACACCTTTTCATGCTCCTAGTATTTTTTACCCTTTACCTGATCCTCGTATTTTTCACACGTTTTCATGCTCTTCATATTTTTTAAACCTTTTCATGCTTCTCGTGTTTTCACAACATTTTAATGCTCCACTTACTTTTCACACCTTTTCCTGAGCCTCTTATTTTTCACACATTTACCTGATCCTCGTATTTTTCACACCTTTTCATGCTCCTCATGTTTTTCACACCTTGTCATGCTCCTCGAATTTTCCACACCTTTTC
This sequence comes from Cervus canadensis, assembly GCF_019320065.1. Taxonomy (NCBI): domain Eukaryota; kingdom Metazoa; phylum Chordata; class Mammalia; order Artiodactyla; family Cervidae; genus Cervus; species Cervus canadensis. Next base: position 42,485,781 of record NC_057406.1, on the reverse strand, counting down.
ATGCTCCTCGTATTTTACACACCATTCATGATCCTCCTATTTTTCACACCTTTTCATGCTCCTATTGTTTTTCATACCTTTTAATGCTCATCTTATTTTTCACAACTTTTCATGCTCCTCGTATTGTTCAAACCATTTCATGTTCCGCGTATGTTTCACAGCTTTTCATGCTCCTCTTATTTTTCACACCATTTCATGCTCTTCATATTTTTCACACCTTTTCATGCTCTTCATATTTTTCACCCCTTTTCGTGCTCTTCGTATTTTTCAGAACTCTTCGTGCTCTTCATATTTTTCACTCCTTTTCGTGCTCTACATATTTTTCACACCTTTACATGTTCTTCATATTTTTCAGACCTTTCCATGCTCTTCATATTTTTCACGCCTTTTCATGCTCCTTGTATTTTTCACACCTTTTCATGCTCCTCGTTTTTTTCAGACCTTTCATGGTCCTCGTAAATTTCATGCCTTTTCATACTCCTCCTATTTTTTCAGACCTTTGCATGCTCCATATTTCACACTTTTCATGCTCCTCGTATTTTTCAGACCTTTTCATTGTCCTCGTATTTTTCACACCTTTTTATGCTCCTCGAATTTTTCACACCTTTTCATGATCCTCGTATTTTTCACACCTTTTCATGCTCTTCATGTTTTTCACTCCTTTTCGTGCCCTACATATTTTTCACACCTTTACATGTTCTTCATATTTTTCAGACCTTTCCATGCTCCTCATATTTTTCACGCATTTTCATGCTCCTTGTATTTTTCACACCTTTTCATGCTCCTCGTTTTTTTCAGACCTTTTCATGGTCCTCGTAAATTTCATGCCTTTTCATACTCCTCCTATTTTTCAGACCTTTGCATGCTCTTCATATTTTTCAGACCTTTTCATGCTCCTCGTATTTTTCATGACTTTTCACGTTCCTCGTATATTTCACACCTTTTCATGCTCCTCGAATTTTTCACACCTTTTCCTGATCCTCTTATTTTTCACACAATTTCATGCTCCTCGTATTTTTCAGACCTTTTCATGATCTTCCTATGTTTCACACCTTTTCGTGCTCTTCATATTTTTCACGCCTTTTAATGTTCCTCCTATTTTTCACAACTTTTCATGCTCCTCGTTTTTTTCAAACCAATTCATGTTCCTCGTATATTTCACACCTTTTCATGCTACTCGTATTTTTCACACCTATTCATGCTCCTCGTGTTTTTCCCACCTTTTCATGCTCCTCGTTTTTTCACACCTTTTCATGCTCTTCATATTTTTCACAGCTTTTCATGCTCTTCATATTTTTCACACCTTTTCGTGCTCTTCGTATTTTTCAGAACTCTTCGTGCTCTTCATATTTTTCACTCCTTTTCGTGCCCTACATATTTTTCACACCGTTACATGTTCTTCATATTTTTCAGACCTTTCCATGCTCTTCATATTTTTCACACCTTTTCATGCTCCTTGTATTTTTCACACCTTTTCATGCTCCTCATATTTTTCAGACCTTTTCATCGTCCTTGTTAATTTCAGGCCTTTTCATACTTCTCCTATTTTTCAGACCTTTGCATGCTCTTCATATTTTTCACACCTTTTCATGCTCCTTGTATTTTTCACACCTTTTCATGCTCCTCATATTTTTCACACTTTTTCAAGCTTCTCGTATTTTTCAGAACTTTTCATGCTCCTCGTTTTTTCAGACCTTTTCATGATCCTCGTATTTTTCACACCTTTTCATGATTTTCATATTTTTCACTCCTTTTCGTGCTCTACAGATTTTTCACACCTTTACATGTTCTTCATATTTTTTAGACCTTTTCATGCTCTTCATATTTTTCACGCCTTTTCATGCTCCTCATATTTTTTACACCGTTTCATGATCATCGTATTCTTCAGAAATTGTCATGCTCCTCCTATTTTTCAGACCTTTTCATGCTCCTCGTATTTTTCAGACATTTTCATTCTCCTCTTATTTTTCACACCTTTTCATTCTCCTAGTATTTTTCACCCTTTACCTGTTCCTCCTATTTTTCACACCTTTTAATGCTCCTTGTGTTTTTCACACCTTTTCATGCTCCATTTATTTTTCACACAATTTCATGCTCCTCGTATTTTTCAGTCCTTTTCATGATCCTCCTATGGTTCACACATTTTCGTGCTCTTCATATTTTTCACACTTTTTCATGCTCCTCGTGTTTTTCACACCTTTTAATGCTCCTCGTAGTTTTTACACCTTGTCATGCTCCTCGTATTTTTCGCACCTTTTCATGCTCCTTGTATTTTTCAGACCTTTTCACGATCCTCGTATTTTTCACACCTTTTCGTGCCCTTCATATTTTTCACTCCTTTTCGTGCTCTACATATTTTTCGCACCTTTACATGTTCTTCATATTTTTCAGACCTTTTCATGGTCCTCGTAATTTTCAGGCCTTTTACTTCTCCTCATATTTTTCACACCTTTTCGTGATCCTTGTATTTTTCACACATTTTCATGCTCCTCCTGTTTTTCAGACCTTTTCATGTTCCTCCTATTTTTCAGACCTTCTCTTGATCCTCGTATTTCTGATACCTTTCCATGCTCTTCCTATTTTTCACACCTTTTCATGCTCCTCGTATTTTTCAAACCTTTTCATGCTCCTCCTATTTTTCACACCTTTTCATGCTCCTCGTATTTTTCACCCTTTTTCATGCTCCTCGTATTTTTCAGAACTTTTCATGCTCCCCGTATTTTCACACCTTTTCATGCTCTTCGTACTTTTCACTCCTTTTCATGCTCCTCGTGTTTTTCACACCTTTTAAGTCTCCTCGTATTTTTTAAACATTGTCATACTCCTCGTATTTTTCACACCTTTTCATGCTCCTCGTATTTTTCAGACCTTTTCATAATCCTCGAATTTTTCACACCTTTTCATGCTTTTCATATTTTTCACTCCTTTTGGTGCTCTACATATTTTTCACACCTTTACATGTTCTTCATATTTTTTAGACCTTTTCATGCTCTTCATATTTTTCACGCCTTTTCATGCTCCTCATATTTTTCACACCTTTTCATGATCCTCGTATTTTTCAGAAATTGTCATGCTCCTCCTATTTTTCAGCCCTTTTCATGCTCCTAGTATTTTTCACCCTTTACCTGATCCTCGTATTTTTCACACCTTTTCATGCTCCTTGTGTTTTTCACACATTTTAATGCTCCTCGTATTTTTCAGACCTTTTAATGATCCTCCTATGGTTCACATGTTTTCGTGCTCTTCATATTTTTCACATCTTTTCATGCTCCTCGTGTTTTTCACACCTTTTTCTGCTCTTCGTATATTTCAGAACTTCTCATGTTCCTCGTATTTTTCACACCTTTTCATGCTCCTTTATTTATCACGGCTTTTAATGCTCCTCTTATTTTTCACAACTTTTCATGCTCCTCGTTTTTTTCAAACCAGTTCATGTTCCTCGTATATTTCAGACGTTTTCATGCTCCTCGTTTTTTCACACCTTTTCATGCTCTTCATATTTTTCACACCTTTTCATGCTCTTCATATTTTTCACACCTTTTCGTGCTCTTCGTATTTTTCAGAACTCTTCATGCTCTTCATATTTTTCACTCCTTTTCGTGCTGTTCATATTTTTCACACCTTTTCGTGCTTTTGTATTTTTCAGAACTCTTCGTGCTCTTCATATTTTTCACACCTTTACATGTTCTTCATATTTTTCAGACCTTTCCATGCTCTTCATATTTTTCACGCCTTTTCATGCTCCTTGTATTTTTCACACCTTTTCATGCTCCTCGTATTTTTCAGACCTTTTCATGGTCCTAGTAAATTTCAGGCCTTTTCATACTCCTCCTATTTTTCAGACCTTTGCATGCTCTTCGTATTTTTCAGTCCTTTTCATTCTCCTATTATTTCTCACACCTTTACGTGCTCCTAGTATTTTTTACCCTTTACGTGATCCTCGGATTTTTCACACGTTTTCATGCTCTTCATTTTTTTCAGAATTTTTCATACTCTTCATATTTTTCACACCTTTTCATGCTCTTCATATTTTTCAGACCTTTTCTTGCTCCTCGCATTTTTCACAGCTTTTCATGCTCCCCGTATTTTTCACACATTTTCATGATCCTCGTACATTTCACACCTTTTCATGCTCCTCGAATTTTTCACACTTTTTCATGCTCCTCGTAATATTCACACCTTTTCATGCTCCTCGTATCTTTCACACCTTTTCATGCTCCTCATATTTTTCACGACTTTTCATGTTCCTCGTACATTTCACACCTTTTCATGCTCCTCGAATTTTTCACACCTTTTCATGATCCTTTTATTTTTCACACAATTTCATGCTCCTCGTATTTTTCAGACCTTTTCATGATCCTCCTATGTTTCACACCTTTTCGTGCTCTTCATATTTTTCACGCCTTTTAATGTTTCTCCTATTTTTCACAACTTTTCATGCTTTTCGCATATTTCAGAACTTTTCATGCTCCTCTTGTTTTTCACACCTTTTCATGCTCCTCGTATTTTACACACCATTCTTGATCTTACTATTTTTCAAAACTTTTCATGCTTTTCATATTTTTCACACCTTTTCATGTTCCTCCTACTTTTCACACCTTTTTGTGTTCTTCGTATTTTTCAGAACTTGTCATGCTCCTTGTATTTTTCACACCTTTTCATGCTCCTCTTATTTTTCATGCCTTTTAATGCTCCTCTTCTTTTTCACAACTTTTCATGCTCCTCGGTTTTTTTCAAACCAATTCATGTTCCTCGTATATTTCACACCTTTTCATGCTACTCGTATTTTTCACACCTATTCATGCTCCTCGTGTTTTTCCCACCTTTTCATGCTCCTCGTTTTTTCACACCTTTTCATGCTCTTCATATTTTTCACAGCTTTTCATGCTCTTCATATTTTTCACACCTTTTCGTGCCCTACATATTTTTCACACCGTTACATGTTCTTCATACTTTTCAGACCTTTCCATGCTCTTCATATTTTTCACACCTTTTCATGCTCCTTGTATTTTTTACACCTTTTCATGCTCCTCATATTTTTCAGACCTTTTCATGGTCCTTGTTAATTTCAGGCCTTTTCATACTTCTCCTATTTTTCAGGCCTTTGCATGCTCTTCGTATTTTTCAGACCTTTTTATGATCCTCGTATTTTTCACACCTTTTCATGCTCTTCATATTTTTCACACCTTTTAATGATCCTCGTATTTTTCAGAAATTGTCATGCTCCTCCAATTTTTCAGACCTTTTCATGCTCCTCGTATTTTTCAGACATTTTCATTCTCCTCTTATTTTTCACACCTTTTCATGCTCCTAGTATTTTCACCCTTTACCTGATCCTTGTATTTTTCACACCTTTTCATACTCCTCGTAATTTTCACACCTTTTCATGCTCCTCGTATCTTTCACACTTTTCATGCCTCTCGTATTTTTCACGACTCTTCATGTTCCTTGTACATTTCACACGTTTTCCTGCTCCTCGAATTTTTCACACCTTTTCATGATCCTCTTATTTTTCACACAATTTCATGCTCCTCGTATTTTTCAGACCTTTTGATAATCCTCCTATGTTTCACACCTTTTCATGCTCTTCATATTTTTCACGCCTTTTTATGTTCCTCCTATTTTTCACACCTTCATGCTTTTCGTATATTTCAGAACTTTTCATGCTCCTCGTGTTTTTCACAGCTTTTCATGCTCCTCTTATTTTTCCACCTTTTCATGCTCCTCGTGTTTTTCACACCTTTTAAGGCTCCTCGTATTTTTCACACCTTTTCATGCTCCTCGTATTTTTCAGACCTTTTCATGATCCTCGTATTTTTCACACCTTTTCATGCTCTTCATATTTTTCACTCCTTTTCTTGCTCTACATATTTTTCACACCTTTACATGTTCTTCATATTTTTTAGACCTTTTCATGCTCTTCATATTTTTCATGCCTTTTCATGCTCCTCATATTTTTCACACCTTTTCATGATCCATGTATTTTTCAGAAATTGTCATGCTCCTCCTATGTTTCATACCTTTTCATGCTCCTCGTATTTTTCAGACATTTTCATTCTCCTCTTATTTCTCACACCTTTTCATGCTCCTAGTATTTTTTACCCTTTACCTGATCCTCGTATTTTTCACACGTTTTCATGCTCTTCATATTTTTTAAACCTTTTCATGCTTCTCGTGTTTTCACAACATTTTAATGCTCCACTTACTTTTCACACCTTTTCCTGAGCCTCTTATTTTTCACACATTTACCTGATCCTCCTATTTTTCACACCTTTTCATGCTCCTATTGTTTTTCATACCTTTTAATGCTCATCTTATTTTTCACAACTTTTCATGCTCCTCGTATTGTTCAAACCATTTCATGTTCCGCGTATATTTCACAGCTTTTCATGCTCCTCTTATTTTTCACACCATTTCATGCTCTTCATATTTTTCACACCTTTTCATGCTCTTCATATTTTTCACCCCTTTTCGTGCTCTTCGTATTTTTCAGAACTCTTCGTGCTCTTCATATTTTTCACTCCTTTTCGTGCTCTACATATTTTCACACCTTTACATGTTCTTCATATTTTTCAGACCTTTCCATGCTCTTCATATTTTTCACGCCTTTTCATGCTCCTTGTATTTTTCACACCTTTTCATGCTCCTCGTTTTTTTCAGACCTTTTCATGGTCCTCGTAAATTTCATGCCTTTTCATACTCCTCCTATTTTTCAGACCTTTGCATGCTCTTCATATTTTTCACACCTTTTCATGCTCCTCGTATTTTTCAGACCTTTTCATGCTCCTCGTATTTTTCACACCTTTTTATGCTCCTCGAATTTTTCACACCTTTTCATGATCCTCGTATTTTTCACACCTTTTCATGCTCTTCATATTTTTCACTCCTTTTCGTGCCCTACATATTTTTCACACCTTTACATGTTCTTCATATTTTTCAGACCTTTCCATGCTCTTCATATTTTTCACGCCTTTTCATGCTCCTTGTATTTTTCACACCTTTTCATGCTCCTCGTTTTTTTCAGACCTTTTCATGGTCCTCGTAAATTTCATGCCTTTTCATACTCCTCCTATTTTTCAGACCTTTGCATGCTTCATATTTTTCAGACCTTTTCATGCTCCTCGTATTTTTCACACCTTTTTATGCTCCTCGTATTTTTCACACCTTTTCATGATCCTCGTATTTTTCACACCTTTTCATGCTCTTCATATTTTTCACTCCTTTTCGTGCCCTACATATTTTTCACACCTTTACATGTTCTTCATATTTTTCAGACCTTTCCATGCTCTTCATATTTTTCACGCATTTTCATGCTCCTTGTATTTTTCACACCTTTTCATGCTCCTCGTTTTTTTCAGACCTTTTAATGGTCCTCGTAAATTTCATGCCTTTTCATACTCCTCCTATTTTTCAGACCTTTGCATGCTCTTCATATTTTTCAGACCTTTTCATGCTCCTCGTATTTTTCATGACTTTTCACGTTCCTCGTATATTTCACACCTTTTCATGCTCCTCGAATTTTTCACACCTTTTCCTGATCCTCTTATTTTTCACACAATTTCATGCTCCTCGTATTTTTCAGACCTTTTCATGATCTTCCTATGTTTCACACCTTTTCGTGCTCTTCATATTTTTCACGCCTTTTAATGTTCCTCCTATTTTTCACAACTTTTCATGCTCCTCGTTTTTTTCAAACCAATTCATGTTCCTCGTATATTTCACACCTTTTCATGCTACTCGTATTTTTCACACCTATTCATGCTCCTCGTGTTTTTCCCACCTTTTCATGCTCCTCGTTTTTTCACACCTTTTCATGCTCTTCATATTTTTCACAGCTTTTCATGCTCTTCATATTTTTCACACCTTTTCGTGCTCTTCGTATTTTTCAGAACTCTTCGTGCTCTTCATATTTTTCACTCCTTTTCGTGCCCTACATATTTTTCACACCGTTACATGTTCTTCATATTTTTCAGACCTTTCCATGCTCTTCATATTTTTCACACCTTTTCATGCTCCTTGTATTTTTCACACCTTTTCATGCTCCTCATATTTTTCAGACCTTTTCATCGTCCTTGTTAATTTCAGGCCTTTTCATACTTCTCCTATTTTTCAGACCTTTGCATGCTCTTCATATTTTTCACACCTTTTCATGCTCCTTGTATTTTTCACACCTTTTCATGCTCCTCATATTTTTCACACTTTTTCAAGCTTCTCGTATTTTTCAGAACTTTTCATGCTCCTCGTTTTTTCAGACCTTTTCATGATCCTCGTATTTTTCACACCTTTTCATGATTTTCATATTTTTCACTCCTTTTCGTGCTCTACAGATTTTTCACACCTTTACATGTTCTTCATATTTTTTAGACCTTTTCATGCTCTTCATATTTTTCACGCCTTTTCATGCTCCTCATATTTTTTACACCGTTTCATGATCATCGTATTCTTCAGAAATTGTCATGCTCCTCCTATTTTTCAGACCTTTTCATGCTCCTCGTATTTTTCAGACATTTTCATTCTCCTCTTATTTTTCACACCTTTTCATTCTCCTAATATTTTTCACCCTTTACCTGTTCCTCCTATTTTTCACACCTTTTAATGCTCCTTGTGTTTTTGACACCTTTTCATGCTCCATTTATTTTTCACACAATTTCATGCTCCTCGTATTTTTCAGTCCTTTTCATGATCCTCCTATGGTTCACACATTTTCGTGCTCTTCATATTTTTCACACTTTTTCATGCTCCTCGTGTTTTTCACACCTTTTAATGCTCCTCGTAGTTTTTACACCTTGTCATGCTCCTCGTATTTTTCGCACCTTTTCATGCTCCTTTTATTTTTCAGACCTTTTCACGATCCTCGTATTTTTCACACCTTTTCGTGCCCTTCATATTTTTCACTCCTTTTCGTGCTCTACATATTTTTCGCACCTTTACATGTTCTTCATATTTTTCAGACCTTTTCATGGTCCTCGTAATTTTCAGGCCTTTTACTTCTCCTCATATTTTTCACACCTTTTCGTGATCCTTGTATTTTCCACACATTTTCATGCTCCTCCTGTTTTTCAGACCTTTTCATGTTCCTCCTATTTTTCAGACCTTCTCTTGATCCTCGTATTTCTGATACCTTTCCATGCTCTTCCTATTTTTCACACCTTTTCATGCTCCTCGTATTTTTCAAACCTTTTCATGCTCCTCCTATTTTTCACACCTTTTCATGCTCCTCGTATTTTTCACCCTTTTTCATGCTCCTCGTATTTTTCAGAACTTTTCATGCTCCCCGTATTTTCACACCTTTTCATGCTCTTCGTACTTTTCACACCTTTTCATGCTCCTCGTGTTTTTCACACCTTTTAAGTCTCCTCGTATTTTTTAAACATTGTCATACTCCTCGTATTTTTCACACCTTTTCATGCTCCTCGTATTTTTCAGACCTTTTCATAATCCTCGAATTTTTCACACCTTTTCATGCTTTTCATATTTTTCACTCCTTTTGGTGCTCTACATATTTTTCACACCTTTACATGTTCTTCATATTTTTTAGACCTTTTCATGCTCTTCATATTTTTCACGCCTTTTCATGCTCCTCATATTTTTCACACCTTTTCATGATCCTCGTATTTTTCAGAAATTGTCATGCTCCTCCTATTTTTCAGCCCTTTTCATGCTCCTAGTATTTTTCACCCTTTACCTGATCCTCGTATTTTTCACACCTTTTCATGCTCCTTGTGTTTTTCACACATTTTAATGCTCCTCGTATTTTTCAGACCTTTTAATGATCCTCCTATGGTTCACATGTTTTCGTGCTCTTCATATTTTTCACATCTTTTCATGCTCCTCGTGTTTTTCACACCTTTTTCTGCTCTTCGTATATTTCAGAACTTCTCATGTTCCTCGTATTTTTCACACCTTTTCATGCTCCTTTATTTATCACGGCTTTTAATGCTCCTCTTATTTTTCACAACTTTTCATGCTCCTCGTTTTTTTCAAACCAGTTCATGTTCCTCGTATATTTCAGACGTTTTCATGCTCCTCGTTTTTTCACACCTTTTCATGCTCTTCATATTTTTCACACCTTTTCATGCTCTTCATATTTTTCACACCTTTTCGTGCTCTTCGTATTTTTCAGAACTCTTCATGCTCTTCATATTTTTCACTCCTTTTCGTGCTGTTCATATTTTTCACACCTTTTCGTGCTTTCGTATTTTTCAGAACTCTTCGTGCTCTTCATATTTTTCACACCTTTACATGTTCTTCATATTTTTCAGACCTTTCCATGCTCTTCATATTTTTCACGCCTTTTCATGCTCCTTGTATTTTTCACACCTTTTCATGCTCCTCGTATTTTTCAGACCTTTTCATGGTCCTAGTAAATTTCAGGCCTTTTCATACTCCTCCTATTTTTCAGACCTTTGCATGCTCTTCGTATTTTTCAGTCCTTTTCATTCTCCTATTATTTCTCACACCTTTACGTGCTCCTAGTATTTTTTACCCTTTACGTGATCCTCGGATTTTTCACACGTTTTCATGCTCTTCATTTTTTTCAGAATTTTTCATACTCTTCATATTTTTCACACCTTTTCATGCTCTTCATATTTTTCAGACCTTTTCTTGCTCCTCGCATTTTTCACAGCTTTTCATGCTCCCCGTATTTTTCACACATTTTCATGATCCTCGTACATTTCACACCTTTTCATGCTCCTCGAATTTTTCACACTTTTTCATGCTCCTCGTAATATTCACACCTTTTCATGCTCCTCGTATCTTTCACACCTTTTCATGCTCCTCATATTTTTCACGACTTTTCATGTTCCTCGTACATTTCACACCTTTTCATGCTCCTCGAATTTTTCACACCTTTTCATGATCCTTTTATTTTTCACACAATTTCATGCTCCTCGTATTTTTCAGACCTTTTCATGATCCTCCTATGTTTCACACCTTTTCGTGCTCTTCATATTTTTCACGCCTTTTAATGTTTCTCCTATTTTTCACAACTTTTCGTGCTTTTCGTATATTTCAGAACTTTTCATGCTCCTCTTGTTTTTCACACCTTTTCATGCTCCTCGTATTTTACACACCATTCTTGATCCTCCTATTTTTCACACCTTTTCATGCTCCTATTGTTTTTCATACCTTTTAATGCTCATCTTATTTTTCACAACTTTTCATGCTCCTCGTATTGTTCAAACCATTTCATGTTCCGCGTATGTTTCACAGCTTTTCATGCTCCTCTTATTTTTCACACCATTTCATGCTCTTCATATTTTTCACACCTTTTCATGCTCTTCATATTTTTCACACCTTTTCGTGCTCTTTGTATTTTTCAGAACTCTTGGTGCTCTTCATATTTTTCACTCCTTTTCGTGCTCTACATATTTTTCACACCTTTACATGTTCTTCATATTTTTCAGACCTTTCCATGCTCTTCATATTTTTCACGCCTTTTCATGCTCCTTGTATTTTTCACACCTTTTCATGCTCCTCGTTTTTTTCAGACCTTTTCATGGTCCTCGTAAATTTCATGCCTTTTCATACTCCTCCTATTTTTCAGACCTTTGCATGCTCTTCATATTTTTCACACCTTTTCATGCTCCTCGTATTTTTCAGACCTTTTCATGCTCCTCGTATTTTTCACACCTTTTTATGCTCCTCGAATTTTTCACACCTTTTCATGATCCTCGTATTTTTCACACCTTTTCATGCTCTTCATATTTTTTCACTCCTTTTCGTGCCCTACATATTTTTCACACCTTTACATGTTCTTCATATTTTTCAGACCTTTCCATGCTCTTCATATTTTTCACGCCTTTTCATGCTCCTTGTATTTTTCACACCTTTTCATGCTCCTCGTTTTTTTCAGACCTTTTCATGGTCCTCGTAAATTTCATGCCTTTTCATACTCCTCCTTTTTTTAGGACCTTTGCATGCTCTTCATATTTTTCAGACCTTTTCATGCTCCTCGTATTTTTCATGACTTTTCACGTTCCTCGTATATTTCACACCTTTTCATGCTCCTCGAATTTTTCACACCTTTTCCTGATCCTCTTATTTTTCACACAATTTCATGCTCCTCGTATTTTTCAGACCTTTTCATGATCTTCCTATGTTTCACACCTTTTCGTGCTCTTCATATTTTTCACGCCTTTTAATGTTCCTCCTATTTTTCACAACTTTTCATGCTCCTCGTTTTTTTCAAACCAATTCATGTTCCTCGTATATTTCACACCTTTTCATGCTACTCGTATTTTTCACACCTATTCATGCTCCTCGTGTTTTTCCCACCTTTTCATGCTCCTCGTTTTTTCACACCTTTTCATGCTCTTAATATTTTTCACAGCTTTTCATGCTCTTCATATTTTTCACACCTTTTCGTGCTCTTCGTATTTTTCAGAACTCTTCGTGCTCTTCATATTTTTCACTCCTTTTCGTGCCCTACATATTTTTCACACCGTTACATGTTCTTCATATTTTTCAGACCTTTCCATGCTCTTCATATTTTTCACACCTTTTCATGCTCCTTGTATTTTTCACACCTTTTCATGCTCCTCATATTTTTCAGACCTTTTCATCGTCCTTGTTAATTTCAGGCCTTTTCATACTTCTCCTATTTTTCAGACCTTTGCATGCTCTTCATATTTTTCACACCTTTTCATACTCCTTGTATTTTTCACACCTTTTCATGCTCCTCATATTTTTCACACTTTTTCAAGCTTCTCGTATTTTTCAGAACTTTTCATGCTCCTCGTTTTTTCAGACCTTTTCATGATCCTCGTATTTTTCACACCTTTTCATGATTTTCATATTTTTCACTCCTTTTCGTGCTCTACAGATTTTTCACAGCTTTACATGTTCTTCATATTTTTTAGACCTTTTCATGCTCTTCATATTTTTCACGCCTTTTCATGCTCCTCATATTTTTTACACCGTTTCATGATCATCGTATTCTTCAGAAATTGTCATGCTCCTCCTATTTTTCAGACCTTTTCATGCTCCTCGTATTTTTCAGACATTTTCATTCTCCTCTTATTTTTCACACCTTTTCATTCTCCTAGTATTTTTCACCCTTTACCTGTTCCTCCTATTTTTCACACCTTTTAATGCTCCTTGTGTTTTTCACACCTTTTCATGCTCCATTTATTTTTCACACAATTTCATGCTCCTCGTATTTTTCAGTCCTTTTCATGATCCTCCTATGGTTCACACATTTTCGTGCTCTTCATATTTTTCACACTTTTTCATGCTCCTCGTGTTTTTCACACCTTTTAATGCTCCTCGTAGTTTTTACACCTTGTCATGCTCCTCGTATTTTTCGCACCTTTTCATGCTCCTTGTATTTTTCAGACCTTTTCACGATCCTCGTATTTTTCACACCTTTTCGTGCCCTTCATATTTTTCACTCCTTTTCGTGCTCTACATATTTTTCGCACCTTTACATGTTCTTCATATTTTTCAGACCTTTTCATGGTCCTCGTAATTTTCAGGCCTTTTACTTCTCCTCATATTTTTCACACCTTTTCGTGATCCTTGTATTTTCCACACATTTTCATGCTCCTCCTGTTTTTCAGACCTTTTCATGTTCCTCCTATTTTTCAGACCTTCTCTTGATCCTCGTATTTCTGATACCTTTCCATGCTCTTCCTATTTTTCACACCTTTTCATGCTCCTCGTATTTTTCAAACCTTTTCATGCTCCTCCTATTTTTCACACCTTTTCATGCTCCTCGTATTTTTCACCCTTTTTCATGCTCCTCGTATTTTTCAGAACTTTTCATGCTCCCCGTATTTTCACACCTTTTCATGCTCTTCGTACTTTTCACTCCTTTTCATGCTCCTCGTGTTTTTCACACCTTTTAAGTCTCCTCGTATTTTTTAAACATTGTCATACTCCTCGTATTTTTCACACCTTTTCATGCTCCTCGTATTTTTCAGACCTTTTCATAATCCTCGAATTTTTCACACCTTTTCATGCTTTTCATATTTTTCACTCCTTTTGGTGCTCTACATATTTTTCACACCTTTACATGTTCTTCATATTTTTTAGACCTTTTCATGCTCTTCATATTTTTCACGCCTTTTCATGCTCCTCATATTTTTCACACCTTTTCATGATCCTCGTATTTTTCAGAAATTGTCATGCTCCTCCTATTTTTCAGCCCTTTTCATGCTCCTAGTATTTTTCACCCTTTACCTGATCCTCGTATTTTTCACACCTTTTCATGCTCCATGTGTTTTTCACACATTTTCATGCTCCTCGTATTTTTCAGACCTTTTAATGATCCTCCTATGGTTCACATGTTTTCGTGCTCTTCATATTTTTCACATCTTTTCATGCTCCTCGTGTTTTTCACACCTTTTTCTGCTCTTCGTATATTTCAGAACTTCTCATGTTCCTCGTATTTTTCACACCTTTTCATGCTCCTTTATTTATCACGGCTTTTAATGCTCCTCTTATTTTTCACAACTTTTCATGCTCCTCGTTTTTTTCAAACCAGTTCATGTTCCTCGTATATTTCAGACGTTTTCATGCTCCTCGTTTTTTCACACCTTTTCATGCTCTTCATATTTTTCACACCTTTTCATGCTCTTCATATTTTTCACACCTTTTCGTGCTCTTCGTATTTTTCAGAACTCTTCATGCTCTTCATATTTTTCACTCCTTTTCGTGCTGTTCATATTTTTCACACCTTTTCGTGCTTTTGTATTTTTCAGAACTCTTCGTGCTCTTCATATTTTTCACACCTTTACATGTTCTTCATATTTTTCAGACCTTTCCATGCTCTTCATATTTTTCACGCCTTTTCATGCTCCTTGTATTTTTCACACCTTTTCATGCTCCTCGTATTTTTCAGACCTTTTCATGGTCCTAGTAAATTTCAGGCCTTTTCATACTCCTCCTATTTTTCAGACCTTTGCATGCTCTTCGTATTTTTCAGTCCTTTTCATTCTCCTATTATTTCTCACACCTTTACGTGCTCCTAGTATTTTTTACCCTTTACGTGATCCTCGGATTTTTCACACATTTTCATGCTCTTCATTTTTTTCAGAATTTTTCATACTCTTCATATTTTTCACACCTTTTCATGCTCTTCATATTTTTCAGACCTTTTCTTGCTCCTCGCATTTTTCACAGCTTTTCATGCTCCCCGTATTTTTCACACATTTTCATGATCCTCGTACATTTCACACCTTTTCATGCTCCTCGAATTTTTCACACTTTTTCATGCTCCTCGTAATATTCACACCTTTTCATGCTCCTCGTATCTTTCACACCTTTTCATGCTCCTCATATTTTTCACGACTTTTCATGTTCCTCGTACATTTCACACCTTTTCATGCTCCTCGAATTTTTCACACCTTTTCATGATCCTTTTATTTTTCACACAATTTCATGCTCCTCGTATTTTTCAGACCTTTTCATGATCCTCCTATGTTTCACACCTTTTCGTGCTCTTCATATTTTTCACGCCTTTTAATGTTTCTCCTATTTTTCACAACTTTTCATGCTTTTCGCATATTTCAGAACTTTTCATGCTCCTCTTGTTTTTCACACCTTTTCATGCTCCTCGTATTTTACACACCATTCTTGATCTTACTATTTTTCAAAACTTTTCATGCTTTTCATATTTTTCACACCTTTTCATGTTCCTCCTACTTTTCACACCTTTTTGTGTTCTTCGTATTTTTCAGAACTTGTCATGCTCCTTGTATTTTTCACACCTTTTCATGCTCCTCTTATTTTTCATGCCTTTTAATGCTCCTCTTCTTTTTCACAACTTTTCATGCTCCTCGGTTTTTTTCAAACCAATTCATGTTCCTCGTATATTTCACACCTTTTCATGCTACTCGTATTTTTCACACCTATTCATGCTCCTCGTGTTTTTCCCACCTTTTCATGCTCCTCGTTTTTTCACACCTTTTCATGCTCTTCATATTTTTCACAGCTTTTCATGCTCTTCATATTTTTCACACCTTTTCGTGCCCTACGTATTTTTCACACCGTTACATGTTCTTCATACTTTTCAGACCTTTCCATGCTCTTCATATTTTTCACACCTTTTCATGCTCCTTGTATTTTTTACACCTTTTCATGCTCCTCATATTTTTCAGACCTTTTCATGGTCCTTGTTAATTTCAGGCCTTTTCATACTTCTCCTATTTTTCAGGCCTTTGCATGCTCTTCGTATTTTTCAGACCTTTTTATGATCCTCGTATTTTTCACACCTTTTCATGCTCTTCATATTTTTCACACCTTTTAATGATCCTCGTATTTTTCAGAAATTGTCATGCTCCTCCAATTTTTCAGACCTTTTCATGCTCCTCGTATTTTTCAGACATTTTCATTCTCCTCTTATTTTTCACACCTTTTCATGCTCCTAGTATTTTCACCCTTTACCTGATCCTTGTATTTTTCACACCTTTTCATACTCCTCGTAATTTTCACACCTTTTCATGCTCCTCGTATCTTTCACACTTTTCATGCCTCTCGTATTTTTCACGACTCTTCATGTTCCTTGTACATTTCACACGTTTTCCTGCTCCTCGAATTTTTCACACCTTTTCATGATCCTCTTATTTTTCACACAATTTCATGCTCCTCGTATTTTTCAGACCTTTTGATAATCCTCCTATGTTTCACACCTTTTCATGCTCTTCATATTTTTCACGCCTTTTTATGTTCCTCCTATTTTTCACACCTTCATGCTTTTCGTATATTTCAGAACTTTTCATGCTCCTCGTGTTTTTCACAGCTTTTCATGCTCCTCTTATTTTTCCACCTTTTCATGCTCCTCGTGTTTTTCACACCTTTTAAGGCTCCTCGTATTTTTCACACCTTTTCATGCTCCTCGTATTTTTCAGACCTTTTCATGATCCTCGTATTTTTCACACCTTTTCATGCTCTTCATATTTTTCACTCCTTTTCTTGCTCTACATATTTTTCACACCTTTACATGTTCTTCATATTTTTTAGACCTTTTCATGCTCTTCATATTTTTCATGCCTTTTCATGCTCCTCATATTTTTCACACCTTTTCATGATCCATGTATTTTTCAGAAATTGTCATGCTCCTCCTATGTTTCATACCTTTTCATGCTCCTCGTATTTTTCAGACATTTTCATTCTCCTCTTATTTCTCACACCTTTTCATGCTCCTAGTATTTTTTACCCTTTACCTGATCCTCGTATTTTTCACACGTTTTCATGCTCTTCATATTTTTCACACCATTTCATGCTCTTCATATTTTTTAAACCTTTTCATGCTTCTCGTGTTTTCACAACATTTTAATGCTCCAGTTACTTTTCACACCTTTTCCTGAGCCTCTTATTTTTCACACATTTACCTGATCCTCGTATTTTTCACACCTTTTCATGCTCCTCATGTTTTTCACACCTTGTCATGCTCCTCGAATTTTCCACACCTTTTCATGCTCCTCGTATTTTACACACCATTCATGATCCTCCTATTTTTCACACCTTTTCATGCTCCTATTGTTTTTCATACCTTTTAATGCTCATCTTATTTTTCACAACTTTTCATGCTCCTCGTATTGTTCAAACCATTTCATGTTCCGCGTATATTTCACAGCTTTTCATGCTCCTCTTATTTTTCACACCATTTCATGCTCTTCATATTTTTCACACCTTTTCATGCTCTTCATATTTTTCACCCCTTTTCGTGCTCTTCGTATTTTTCAGAACTCTTCGTGCTCTTCATATTTTTCACTCCTTTTCGTGCTCTACATATTTTCACACCTTTACATGTTCTTCATATTTTTCAGACCTTTCCATGCTCTTCATATTTTTCACGCCTTTTCATGCTCCTTGTATTTTTCACACCTTTTCATGTTCCTCGTTTTTTTCAGACCTTTTCATGGTCCTCGTAAATTTCATGCCTTTTCATACTCCTCCTATTTTTCAGACCTTTGCATGCTCTTCATATTTTTCAGACCTTTTCATGCTCCTCGTATTTTTCATGACTTTTCACGTTCCTCGTACATTTCACACCTTTTCATGCTCCTCGAATTTTTCACACCTTTTCATGATCCTCTTATTTTTCACACAATTTCATGCTCCTCGTATTTTGCAGACCTTTTCATGATCCTCCTATGTTTCACACCTTTTCGTGCTCTTCATATTTTTCACGCCTTTTAATGTTCCTCCTATTTTTCACATCTTTTCATGCTTATCGTATATTTCGGAATTTTTAATGCTCCTCGTGTTTTTCACCCCTTTTTATGCTCCTCGTGTTTTTCACTCCTTTTAAGGCTCCTTGTATTTTTTAAACATTGTCATGCTCCTCGGATTTTTTGACACCTTTTCATGCTCCTCGTATTTTTCAGACCTTTTCATGCTCCTCGTATTTTTCACACCTTTTTATGCTCCTCGAATTTTTCACACCTTTTCATGATCCTCGTATTTTTCACACCTTTTCATGCTCTTCATATTTTTCACTCCTTTTCATGCTCTACATATTTTTCACACCTTTACATGTTCTTCATATTTTTTAGACCTTTTCATGCTCTTCATATTTTTCACGCCTTTTCATGCTCCTCATATTTTTCACACCTTTTCATGCTCCTCGTTTTTTTCAGACCTTTTCATGGTCCTCATAAATTTCATGCCTTTTCATACTCCTCCTATTTTTCAGACCTTTGCATGCTCTTCATATTTTTCAGACCTTTTCATGCTCCTAGTATTTTTTACCCTTTACCTGATCCTCGTATTTTTCACACGTTTTCATGCTCTTCATATTTTTCACACCATTTCATGCTCTTCATATTTCTTAAACCTTTTCATGCTTCTCGTGTTTTCACAACATTTTATTGCTCCACTTACTTTCCACACCTTTTCATGAGCCTCTTATTTTTCACACATTTACCTGATCCTCGTATTTTTCACACCTTTTCATGCTCCTCATGTTTTTCACACCTTGTCATGCTCCTCGAATTTTCCACACCTTTTCATGCTCCTCGTATTTTACACACCATTCATGATCCTCCTATTTTTCACACCTTTTCATGCTTTTTGTAATTTTCACAACTTTTCATGTTCCTCCTATTCTTCACACCTTTTTATGCTCTTCGTATTTTTCACACCTTTTCATGCTCCTCTTGTTTTTCATACCTTTTAATGCTCCTCTTATTTTTCACAACTTTTCATGCTCCTCGTATTGTTCAAACCATTTCATGTTCCGCGTATATTTCACACCTTTTCATGCTACTCGTATTTTTCACACCTATTCATGCTCCTCGTGTTTTTCCCACCTTTTCATGCTCCTCGTTTTTTCACACCATTTCATGCTCTTCATATTTTTCACACCTTTTCATGCTCTTCATATTTTTCACCCCTTTTCGTGCTCTTCGTATTTTTCAGAACTCTTCGTGCTCTTCATATTTTTCACTCCTTTTCGTGCTCTACATATTTTCACACCTTTACATGTTCTTCATATTTTTCAGACCTTTCCATGCTCTTCATATTTTTCACGCCTTTTCATGCTCCTTGTATTTTTCACACCTTTTCATGCTCCTCGTTTTTTTCAGACTTTTTCATGGTCCTCGTAAATTTCATGCCTTTTCATACTCCTCCTATTTTTCAGACCTTTGCATGCTCTTCATATTTTTCAGACCTTTTCATGCTCCTCGTATTTTTCATGACTTTTCACGTTCCTCGTACATTTCACACCTTTTCATGCTCCTCGAATTTTTCACACCTTTTCATGATCCTCTTATTTTTCACACAATTTCATGCTCCTCGTATTTTGCAGACCTTTTCATGATCCTCCTATGTTTCACACCTTTTCGTGCTCTTCATATTTTTCACGCCTTTTAATGTTCCTCCTATTTTTCACATCTTTTCATGCTTATCGTATATTTCGGAATTTTTCATGCTCCTCGTGTTTTTCACCCCTTTTTATGCTCCTCGTGTTTTTCACTCCTTTTAAGGCTCCTTGTATTTTTTAAACATTGTCATGCTCCTCGGATTTTTTCACACCTTTTTATGCTCCTCGAATTTTTCAGACCTTTACATGCTCCTCGTATTTTTCACACCTTTTTATGCTCCTCGTATTTTTCACACCTTTTTATGCTTCTCGAATTTTTCACACCTTTTCATGATCCTCGTATTTTTCACACCTTTTCATGCTCTTCATATTTTTCACTCCTTTTCGTGCTCTACATATTTTTCACACCTTTACATGTTCTTCATATTTTTTAGACCTTTTCATGCTCTTCATATTTTTCATGCCTTTTCATGCTCCTCATATTTTTCACACCTTTTCATGCACCTCATATTTTTCAGGCTTTTTCATGCTCTTCATATTTTTCAGACCTTTCATGCTCCTCCTATTTTTCACGCCTTTTCATGCTCATCGTATTTTTCACACTTTTCATGCTCCTCGTATTTTTCAGAGCTTTTCATGCTCCTAATATTTTTCACACATTTTCATGCCACTCGTATTTTTGAGACCTGTTCTTGCTCCTCATATTTGTCAGACATTTTCATGCTCTTCGTCATTTTCAGACATTTTCCGCCTCCTCGTAGTTTTCACACCTTTCATGATCCTCGTATTTTTCAGACCTTTTCATGCTCCTAGTATTTTTCAGACCTTTCATGATCCTCGTATTTTTCAGACATTTTCATGCTCCTCGTCCTTTTCACTCCTTTTCATGCTCCTCCTATTTTTCAGGCCTTTTCATGCTCCTCGTATATTTCAGGCCTTTTTATGCTCCTCGTATTTTCACACATTTTCATGCTCCTCGTATTTTTCAGACATTTTCATGCTCCTGGTATTTTTCTGACCTTTTCATGCTCCTCGAATTTTTCACACTTTTTTATGCTGCTCGTATTTTCCAGATTTTTTCATGCTGCTCATATTCTTCACAGCTTTTCATGCTCCTCCTATTGTTCAGGCCTTTTCATGCTCTTCGTATTTGCCAGGCCATTTCATGCTCCTCGTATTTTTCACACCTTTTCATGCTCCTCGTATTTTTCACACCTTTTCAGGCTCCATGTATTTTTCAGACGTTTCCTTGCTCCTCGTTTTTTTCACACTTTTTCATGCCCCTCCTATTTTTCAGACCTTTTCATGCTCTTCATAATTTTCAGACCTTTTCATGATCTTGATATTTTCACACCCTTTCTGCTCTTCATATTTTTCATGCCTTTTCATGCTCCTCATATTTTTGACACCTTTTCATGCTCCTCGTATTTTTCAGACCTTTTCATGCTCCTGGTATTTTTGAGTCCAGTTCATGCTCCTCATGTTTGTCAGACCTTTTCATGCTCTTCGTCATTTTCAGACATTTTCTGCCTTCTCGTATTTTTCTCACCTTTCATGATCCTCGTATTTTTCAGACCTGTTCATGCTCCAGTATTTTTCAAACTTTTTCACGCTCCTCCTATTTTTCAGGAATTTTCATGGTCCTCGTATTTTTCAGACATTTTCACGATCCTCCTTTTTTTTCACACCTTTCCATGCTCCTTATATTTTTCAGACCTTGTCATGCTCCTCGTATTTTTCACACGTTTTCATGCTCCGTGTATATTTCAGACCTTTTCATGCTCCTCGTATTTTTCAGACATTTCGTGGTCTGGATATTTTTCACAACTTTCCTTACTCTTCATATTTTTTAGAACTTATCATGCTCTTCAGATTTTTAACAACATTTCAGGCTCTTCATATATTTTACACCATTTCATGCTCCTCGTATTTTTCAGACTATTTCATGCTCCTCATATTTTTCACACCTTCTCATGCTCCTCATATTTTTCTCAACTTTTCATGCTCTTCATATTTTTCACACTGTTTCATGCTCCTCGTATATTTTAGACCTTTTCATGCTCCTTGTATTTTTCACACGTCTTCATGCTCCTCGTATTTCTCCCAGCTTTTCCTGCCCCTTGTATTTTTGACACGTTTTAATGCTCCTCATATTTTCCTCACTTTTTCATGCTGTTCATTTTTTCACACCGTTTTATGCTCCTCATATATTTCATACCGTTTCATGCTCCTCATATTTTTCACACCTTTTCATGCTCCGCATATTTTTGACATCTTTGAAGCTCTTCATATTTTTCACACCGTTTCATTCTCCTCACAATTTTGACACCTTTTCAAGCTCTTCATATTTTTCATACATTTTCATGCTCTCATATTTTTCACACCTTTTCATGCTTCTCATATTTTTGACAGTTTTCATGCTTTTCATATTTTTCACACCTTTTCATGCTCTTCATATTTTTCATACCTTTTCATGCTCTTCATATTTTTCACACCTTTTCATGCTCTTCATGTTTTTCACAACGTTTCATGCTCCTCATATTTTCATATAGTTTCATGCTCCTCATATATTTCACTTCATTACATGCTCCCCATATTTTTGACACCTTTTCATGCTCTTCATATTTTTCACACCTTTTCATGCTCCTCATATTTTTGACACCATTTCATGCTCTTCATATGTTTCACACCTTTTCATGCTCTTCATATTTTTCACCCCTTTTCGTGCTCTTCATATTTTTCAGAACTCTTCGTGCTCTTCATATTTTTCACTCCTTTTCGTGCTCTACATATTTTTCACACCTTTACATGTTCTTCATATTTTTCAGACCTTTCCATGCTCTTCATATTTTTCACGCCTTTTCATGCTCCTTGTATTTTTCACACCTTTTCATGCTCCTCGTTTTTTTCAGACCTTTTCATGGTCCTCGTAAATTTCATGCCTTTTCATACTCCTCCTTTTTTTAGGACCTTTGCATGCTCTTCATATTTTTCAGACCTTTTCATGCTCCTCGTATTTTTCATGACTTTTCACGTTCCTCGTACATTTCACACCTTTTCATGCTCCTCGAATTTTTCACACCTTTTCCTGATCCTCTTATTTTTCACACAATTTCATGCTCCTCGTATTTTTCAGACCTTTTCATGATCCTCCTATGTTTCACACCTTTTCGTGCTCTTCATATTTTTCACGCCTTTTAATGTTCCTCCTATTTTTCACATCTTTTCATGCTTTTCATATATTTCAGAATTTTTCATGCTCCTCGTGTTTTTCACACCTTTTTATGCTCCTCGTGTTTTTCACTCCTTTTAAGGCTCCTTGTATTTTTTAAACATTGTCATGCTCCTCGTATTTTTCACACCTTTTCATGCTCTTCATATTTTTCACTCCTTTTCGTGCTCTACATATTTTTCACACCTTTACATGTTCTTCATATTTTTTAGACCTTTTCATGCTCTTCATATTTTTCACGCCTTTTCATGCTCCTCATATTTTTCACACCTTTTCATGATCCTCGTATTTTTCAGAAATTGTCATGCTCCTCCTATGTTTCATACCTTTTCATGCTCCTCGTATTTTTCAGACATTTTCATTCTCCTCTTATTTCTCACACCTTTTCATGCTCCTAGTATTTTTTACCCTTTACCTGATCCTCGTATTTTTCACACGTTTTCATGCTCTTCATATTTTTCACACCATTTCATGCTCTTCATATTTCTTAAACCTTTTCATGCTTCTCGTGTTTTCACAACGTTTTAATGCTCCACTTACTTTCCACACCTTTTCATGAGCCTCTTATTTTTCACACATTTACCTGATCCTCGTATTTTTCACACCTTTTCATGCTCCTCATGTTTTTCACACCTTGTCATGCTCCTCGAATTTTCCACACCTTTTCATGCTCCTCGTATTTTACACACCATTCATGATCCTCCTATTTTTCACACCTTTTCATGCTTTTTGTAATTTTCACAACTTTTCATGTTCCTCCTATTCTTCACACCTTTTTATGCTCTTCGTATTTTTCACACCTTTTCATGCTCCTCTTGTTTTTCATACCTTTTAATGCTCCTCTTATTTTTCACAACTTTTCATGCTCCTCGTATTGTTCAAACCATTTCATGTTCCGCGTATATTTCACACCTTTTCATGCTACTCGTATTTTTCACACCTATTCATGCTCCTCGTGTTTTTCCCACCTTTTCATGCTCCTCGTTTTTTCACACCATTTCATGCTCTTCATATTTTTCACACCTTTTCATGCTCTTCATATTTTTCACCCCTTTTCGTGCTCTTCGTATTTTTCAGAACTCTTCGTGCTCTTCATATTTTTCACTCCTTTTCGTGCTCTACATATTTTCACACCTTTACATGTTCTTCATATTTTTCAGACCTTTCCATGCTCTTCATATTTTTCACGCATTTTCATGCTCCTTGTATTTTTCACACCTTTTCATGCTCCTCGTTTTTTTCAGACCTTTTCATGGTCCTCGTAAATTTCATGCCTTTTCATACTCCTCCTATTTTTCAGACCTTTGCATGCTCTTCATATTTTTCAGACCTTTTCATGCTCCTCGTATTTTTCATGACTTTTCACGTTCGTCGTACATTTCACACCTTTTCATGCTCCTCGAATTTTTCACACCTTTTCATGATCCTCTTATTTTTCACACCTTTTCATGCTCCCCATATTTTTCACACCTTTTCATGCTCCTCGTATTTTTCACACCTTTTCATGCTCCTCGTATTTTTCACACCTTTTCATGCTCCTCATATTTTTGACACCTTATCATGCTCCTCTTATTTTTCACACCTTTTCATGCTCTTAATATTTTTCACACCTTTTCATGCTCCTCGTATTTTTAAGACCTCTTCATGCTCCTCGTATTTTTCAGACCTTTACGTGCTCTTCATAATTTACAGACGTTTTCGTGCTCTTCATATTTTTCACGCCTTTTAATGTTCCTCCTATTTTTCACATCTTTTCATGCTTATCGTATATTTCGGAATTTTTCATGCTCTTCGTGTTTTTCACATCTTTTTATGCTCCTCGTGTTTTTCACTCCTTTTAAGGCTCCTTGTATTTTTTAAACATTGTCATGCTCCTCGGATTTTTTCACATCTTTTCATGCTCCTCGTATTTTTCAGACCTTTACATGCTCCTCGTATTTTTCACACCTTTTTATGCTCCTCGAATTTTTCACACCTTTTCATGATCCTCGTATTTTTCACACCTTTTCATGCTCTTCATATTTTTCACTCCTTTTCGTGCTCTACATATTTTTCACACCTTTACATGTTCTTCATATTTTTTAGACCTTTTCATGCTCTTCATATTTTTCATGCCTTTTCATGCTCTTCATATTTTTCAGACCTTTCATGCTCCTCCTATTTTTCACGCCTTTTCATGCTCATCGTATTTTTCACACTTTTCATGCTCCTCATATTTTTCAGAGCTTTTCATGCTCCTAATATTTTTCACACATTTTCATGCCACTCGTATTTTTGAGACCTGTTCTTGCTCCTCATATTTGTCAGACATTTTCATGCTCTTCGTCATTTTCAGACATTTTCCGCCTCCTCGTAGTTTTCACACCTTTCATGATCCTCGTATTTTTCAGACCTTTTCATGCTCTTAGTATTTTTCAGACCTTTCATGATCCTCGTATTTTTCAGACATTTTCATGCTCCTCGTCCTTTTCACTCCTTTTCATGCTCCTCCTATTTTTCAGGCCTTTTCATGCTCCTCGTATATTTCAGGCCTTTTTATGCTCCTCGTATTTTCACACATTTTCATGCTCCTCGTATTTTTCAGACATTTTCATGCTCCTGGTATTTTTCTGGCCTTTTCATGCTCCTCGAATTTTTCACACTTTTTTATGCTGCTCGTATTTTCCAGATTTTTTCATGCTCCTCATATTCTTCACAGCTTTTCATGCTCCTCCTATTGTTCAGGCCTTTTCATGCTCTTCGTATTTGCCAGGCCATTTCATGCTTCTCGTATTTTTCACACCTTTTCATGCTCCTCGTATTTTTCACACCTTTTCAGGCTCCATGTATTTTTCAGACCTTTCCATGCTCCTCGTTTTTTTCACACTTTTTCATGCCCCTCCTATTTTTCAGACCTTTTCATGCTCTTCATAATTTTCAGACCTTTTCATGATCTTGATATTTTCACACCCTTTCTGCTCTTCATATTTTTCATGCCTTTTCATGCTCCTCATATTTTTCACACCTTTTCATGCTCCTCGTATTTTTCAGACCTTTTCATGCTCCTGGTATTTTTGAGTCCTGTTCATGCTCCTCATATTTGTCAGACCTTTTCATGCTCTTCGTCATTTTCAGACATTTTCTGCCTTCTCGTATTTTTCACACCTTTCATGATCCTCGTATTTTTCAGACCTGTTCATGCTCCAGTATTTTTCAAACTTTTTCACGCTCCTCCTATTTTTCAGGAATTTTCATGGTCCTCGTATTTTTCAGACATTTTCATGATCCTCCTTTTTTTTCACACCTTTCCATGCTCCTCATATTTTTCAGACCTTGTCATGCTCCTCGTATTTTTCACACCTTTTCATGCTCTTCATATTTTTCACCTCTTTTCGTGCTCTACATATTTTTCACAACTTTACATGTTCTTCATATTTTTTAGACCTTTCCATGCTCCTCATATTTTTCACACCTTTTCATGATCCTCGTATTTTTCAGAATTTGTCATGCTCCTCCTATGTTTCATACCTTTTCATGCTCCTCATATTTTTCTCACCTTTTCATTCTCTTCATATTTTTCACACCTTTTCGTGCTCTTCGTATTTTTCAGAACTCTTCGTGCTCTTCATATTTTTCACTCCTTTTCGTGCTCTACATATTTTTCACACCTTTACATGTTCTTCATATTTTTCAGACATTTTCATTCTCCTCTTATTTCTCACACCTTTTCATGCTCCTAGTATTTTTTACCCTTTACCTGATCCTCGTATTTTTCACACGTTTTCATGCTCTTCATATTTTTCACACCATTTCATGCTCTTCATATTTTCTAAACCTTTTCATGCTTCTCGTGTTTTCACAACGTTTTAATGCTCCACTTACTTTTCACAGCTTTTCATGAGCCTCTTATTTTTCACACATTTACCTGATCCTCGTATTTTTCACACCTTTTCATGCTCCTCATGTTTTTCACACTTTGTCATGCTCCTCGAATTTTTCACACCGTTTCATGCTCCTCGTATTTTACACACCATTCATGATCCTCCTATTTTTCACACCTTTTCATGTTTTCATAATTTTCACAACTTTTCATGTTCCTCCTATTTTTCACACCTTTTCATGCTCCTCATATTTTTCTCACCTTTTCATTCTCATCATATTTTCACACCGTTTCATGCTCCTCGTATATTTTAGACCTTTTTATGATCCTCGTATTTTTCACACGTTTTCTTGCTCCTCTTATTTTTCCAAGCTTTTCATGCTTTTGTATTTTTGACACCTTCTCATGCTCCTCATATTTTTCGGACCGTTTCATGCTCCTCATATTTTTCAGACCGTTTCATGCTCCTCATATTTTGCACACATTTTCATGTTCCACATATTTTTCACACCTTTTAATGCTCCTCATATTTTCCTCACCATTTCATGCTCTTATTTTTTTTCACACCGTTTCATTCTCCTCATATTTTGCAGACCTTTTCATGCTCCTCATAGTTTTCACACCTTTTCATGCTCCTCATATTTTTTACACCTTTTCGTTCTCCTCGTATTTTTCAGACCTTTTTGTGCTCTTCATAATTTTCACACCTTTTCGTGCTCTTCATATTTTTCAGACCTTTTCATGCTCCAGTATTTTTCAAACCTTTTCACGCTCCTCCTATTTTTCAGGAATTTTCATGGTCCTCGTATTTTTCAGACCTTTTCATGCTCCTCCTTTTTTTTCACACCTTTCCATGCTCCTCATATTTTTCAGACCTTGTCATGCTCCTCGTATTTTTCACACGTTTTCATGCTCCTTGTATATTTCAGACCTTTTCATGCTCTTCGTATTTTTCAGACATTTCGTGGTCTGGATATTTTTCACAACTTTCCTTACTCTTCATATTTTTCAGAACTTATCATTGTCTTCAGATTTTTAACATTTCAGGCTCTTCATATATTTTATACCATTTCATGCTCCTCGTATTTTTCACACCTTTTCATGCTCCTCCTATTTTTCACACCTTCTCGGGCTCTTCATATTTTTCAGACCTTTTCATGCTCCTCGTATTTTTCATGCCTTTCATGCTCCTCGTATTTATCAGACCTTTTCTTGCTCTTCATATTTTTCAGACCTTTCATTCTCCTCCTATTTTTCACAGCTTTTCATGCTCTTCGTAATTTTCACGCCTTTTCATGCTCATCGTATTTTTCACAATTTTCATGCTCCTCGTATTTTTCAGATCTTTTCATGCTCCTAATATTTTTCAAACCTTTTCATGCTCCTCGTATTTTCCACACCTTTTCATCCTCTTCATATTTTTCACACCGTTTCATTCTCCTCATATTTTTCAGACCGTTTCATGCTCCTCGTATTTTTGACACAGTTTCATGCTCCTCATATTTTTGACACCTTTTCATGCTCTTCATATTTTTCACACCTTTTCGTGCTCTTCATATTTTTCAGACCTTTTCATGCTCCAGTATTTTTCAGCCCTTTTCACGCTCCTCCTATATTTCAGGAATTTTCATGGTCCTCGTATTTTTCAGACCTTTTCATGCTCCTCCTTTTTTTTCACACCTTTCCATGCTCCTCGTATTTTTCAGACCTGTTCATACTCCTCATATTTTTCAGATATTTTCGGTGTCTGGATATTTTTCACAACTTTCCTTACTCTTCATATTTTTCAGAACTTATCATGCTCTTCAGATTTTTAACAACACTTCAGGCTCCTGATATATTTTACACCATTTCATGCTCCTCGTATTTTTCACACTTTTTCATGCCCCTCCTATTTTTCAGACCTTTTCATGCTCTTCATAATTTTCAGACCTTTTCATGATCTTGATATTTTCACACCCTTTCATGCTCTTCATATTTTTCAGACCTTTTCATGCTCCTCATATTTTTCAGACGTTTTCATGCTCCTCATAGTTTTCACACCTTTTCGTGCTCTTCATATTTTTCAGACCTTTTCATGCTCCAGTATTTTTCAGCCCTTTTCACGCTCCTCCTTTATTTCAGGAATTTTCATGGTCCTCGTATTTTTCAGACCTTTTCATGCTCCTCCTATTTTTTCACACCTTTCCATGCTCCTCGTATTTTTCAGACCTTTTCATACTCCTCATATTTTTCAGATATTTTCGGGGTCTGGATATTTTTCACAACTTTCCTTACTCTTCATATTTTTCAGAACTTATCATGCTCTTCAGATTTTTAACAACACTTCAGGCTCTTCATATTTTTCACACCTTTTCATGCTCCTCGTAATTTTCACGCCTTTTCATGCTGATCGTATTTTTCACACTTTTCATGCTCCTCATATTTTTCAGACCTTTTCATGCTCCTAATATTTTTCACATGTTTTCATGCTCCTCGTATTTTTGAGACCTGTTCATGCTTCTCATATTTGCCAGACATTTTCATGCTCTTCGTCATTTTCAGACATTTTCACCTCCTCGTATTTTTCACACCTTTCATGATCCTCGTATTTTTCAGACCTTTTCATGCTCCTAGTATTTTTCAGACCTTTCATGATCCTCGTATTTTTCAGACATTTTCATGCTCCTCGTATTTTCCAGATCTTTTCATGCTCCTAATATTTTTCAGACCTTTTCATGCTCCTCGTATTTTCCACACCTTTTCATCCTCTTCATATTTTTCACACCGTTTCATTCTCCTCATATTTTTCAGACCGTTTCATGCTCCTCGTATTTTTGACACAGTTTCATGCTCCTCATATTTTTGACACCTTTTCATGCTCTTCATATTTTTCACACCTTTTCGTGCTCTTCATATTTTTCACACCTTTTCATGCTCCTCATATTTTACACACCTTTTCATACTCTACATATATTTCAAACCTTATCATGCTCCTCTTATTTTTCAGACCTTTTCATGCTCCTCGAATTTTTCATACTTTTTCATGCTCCTCGTATTTTCCAGACTTTTTCATGCTCCTCGTATTTTTCAACCTTTTCATGCTCCTCCTTTTTCACACCTTTTCAGGCTCCTCCTATTTTTCAGGCCTTTTCATGCTTCTCGTATTTTTCACACCTTTTCATGTTCCTCGTCTTTTTCACACATTTTCATGTTCCTCGTATCTTTCAGACATTTTCATGCTCCTGGTATTTTTCAGACCTTTTCATGCTCCTCGTATTTTTCACACTTTTTCATGCTCATCGTATTTTCCAGAGTTTTTCATGCTCCTCATATTCTTCACACCTATTCATGCTCCTCGTATTTTTCACACCTTTTCATGCTCCTCGTCTTTTTCACACCTTTTAAGGCTCCTTGTATTTTTCAGGCCTTTTCATGCTCCTCGTATATTTCAGGCCTTTTCATGCTCCTCGTATTTTTCACACCTTTTCATGCTCCTTGTCTTTTTCACAACTTTTCATGCTCCTCCTATTGTTCAGGCCTTTTCATGCTCTTGGTATTTGCCAGGCCATTTCATGCTCCTCGTATTTTTCACACCTTTTCATGCTCCTGTATTTTTCATACCTTTTCATGCTCCTCGTCTTTTTCACACCTTTTCAGGCTCCTTGTATTTTTCAGACCTTTTCATGCTCCTCGTTTTTTTCACACTTTTTCATGCCCCTCCTATTTTTCAGAGCTTTTCATGCTCTTCATAATTTTCAGACCTTTTCATGATCTTGATATTTTCACACCCTTTCTGCTCTTCATATTTTTCAGAACTTTTCATGCTCCTCGTATTTTTCAGACCTTTTCATGCTCCTGGTATTTTTGAGTCCTGTTCATGCTCCTCATAATTGTCAGACCTTTTCATGCTCTTCGTCATTTTCAGACATTTTCTGCCTCCTCGTATTTTTCACACCGTTTCATGCTCCTCGTATATTTTAGACCTTTTTATGATCCTCGTATTTTTCACACTTTTTCATGCTCCTCTTATTTTTCCCAGCTTTTCATGCTTTTGTATTTTTGACACCTTTTCATGCTCCTCATATTTTTTGGACCGTATCATGCTCCTCATATATTTCAGACCGTTTCATGCTCCTCATATTTTTCACACCTTTTAATGCTCCTCATATTTTCCTCACCATTTCATGCTCTTATTTTTTTTCACAGCGTTTCATGCTCCTCATATTTTTCAGAACTTTTCATGGTCTTGATATTTTTCACACTGTTTCATGCTCCTCGTATTTTTCACACCTTTTCATGCTCCTCCTATTTTTCAGACCTTTTCATGCTCTTCATAATTTTCAGACCTTTTCATGATCTTGATATTTTTCACACCCTTTCATGCTCTTCATATTTTTCAGACCTTTTCATGCTCCTCATATTTTTCACACCTTTTCTTGCTCCTGGTATTTTTCACACCTTTTCGTGCTCTTCATAATTTTCACACCTTTTCGTGCTCTTCATATTTTTTAGACCTTTTCATGCTCCAGTATTTTTCAAACCTTTTCACGCTCCTCCTATTTTTCAGGAATTTTCATGGTCCTCGTATTTTTCAGACCTTTTCATGCTCCTCCTTTTTTTTTCACACCTTTCCATGCTCCTCATATTTTTCAGACCTTGTCATGCTCCTCATACTTTTCACACGTTTTCATGCTCCTTGTATATTTCAGACCTTTTCATGCTCCTCGTATTTTTCAGACATTTCGTGGTCTGGATATGTTTCACAACTTTCCTTACTCTTCATATTTTTCAGAACTTATCATGCTCTTCAGATTTTTAACAACACTTCAGGCTCCTCATATATTTTACACCATTTCATGCTCCTCGTATTTTTCACACTTTTTCATGCCCCTCCTATTTTTCAGACCTTTTCATGCTCTTCATAATTTTCAGACCTTTTCATGATCTTGATATTTTCACACCCTTTCATGCTCTTCATATTTTTCAGACCTTTTCATGCTCCTCATATTTTTCAGACCTTTTCATGCTCCTCATAGTTTTCACACCTTTTCGTGCTCTTCATATTTTTCAGACCTTTTCATGCTCCAGTATTTTTCAGCCCTTTTCACGCTCCTCCTATATTTCAGGAATTTTCATGGTCCTCGTATTTTTCAGACCTTTTCATGCTCCTCCTTTTTTTTCACACCTTTCCATGCTCCTCGTATTTTTCAGACCTGTTCATACTCCTCGTATTTTTCAGATATTTTCGGTGTCTGGATATTTTTCACAACTTTCCTTACTCTTCATATTTTTCAGAACTTATCATGCTCTTCAGATTTTTAACAACACTTCAGGCTCCTGATATATTTTACACCATTTCATGCTCCTCGTATTTTTCACACTTTTTCATGCCCCTCCTATTTTTCAGACCTTTTCATGCTCTTCATAATTTTCAGACCTTTTCATGATCTTGATATTTTCACACCCTTTCATGCTCTTCATATTTTTCAGACCTTTTCATGCTCCTCATATTTTTCAGACGTTTTCATGCTCCTCATAGTTTTCACACCTTTTCGTGCTCTTCATATTTTTCAGACGTTTTCATGCTCCAGTATTTTTCAGCCCTTTTCACGCTCCTCCTTTATTTCAGGAATTTTCATGGTCCTCGTATTTTTCAGACCTTTTCATGCTCCTCCTATTTTTTCACACCTTTCCATGCTCCTCGTATTTTTCAGACCTTTTCATACTCCTCATATTTTTCAGATATTTTCGGGGTCTGGATATTTTTCACAACTTTCCTTACTCTTCATATTTTTCAGAACTTATCATGCTCTTCAGATTTTTAACAACACTTCAGGCTCTTCATATTTTTCACACCTTTTCATGCTCCTCGTAATTTTCACGCCTTTTCATGCTCATCGTATTTTTCACACTTTTCATGCTCCTCATATTTTTCAGACCTTTTCATGCTCCTAATATTTTTCACATGTTTTCATGCTCCTCGTATTTTTGAGACCTGTTCATGCTTCTCATATTTGTCAGACATTTTCATGCTCTTCGTCATTTTCAGACATTTTCCGCCTCCTCGTATTTTTGACACCTTTCATGATCCTCGTATTTTTCAGACCTTTGCATGCTCCTAGTATTTTTCAGACCTTTCATGATCCTCGTATTTTTCAGACATTTTCATGCTCCTCGTATATTTTAGACCCTTTCTTTCTCCTAGTATTTTTAACACCTTTTCTTGCTCCTCATATTTTTCTCACCTTTTCATTTTCTTCATATTTTTCACACCGTTTCATGCTCCTCGTATATTTTAGACCTTTTTATGCTCCTCGTATTTTTCACACGTTTTCATGCTCCTCTTATTTTTCCCAGCTTTTCATGCTCCTTGTATTTTTGACACCTTTTCATGCTCCTCATATTTTTCGGACCATATCATGCTCCTCGTATTTTTCAGACCTTTTCATGGACCTCAAATTTTTCACATTTTTTCATGCTCCTCGTATTTTCCAGACTTTTTCATGATCCTCATATTTTTCACACCTTTTCATGCTCCTCGTATTTTTCAGACCTTTTCATGCTCTTCATATTTTTCAGACCTTTCATGCTCCTCCTGTGTTTCACAGCTTTTCATGCTCCTCGTAATTTTCACGCCTTTTCATGCTCATCGTACTTTTCACACTTTTCATGCTCCTCGTATTTTTCAGAGCTTTTCATGCTCCTAATATTTTTCACACATTTTCATGCCACTCCAATTTTTGAGACCTGTTCTTGCTCCTCATATTTGTCAGACATTTTCCCACTCCTCGTAGTTTTCACACCTTTCATGATCCTCGTATTTTTCAGACATTTTCATGCTCTTCTTCCTTTTCACACCTTTTCATGCTCCTCCTATTTTTCAGGCCTTTTCATGCTCCTCGTATATTTCAGGCCTTTTTATGCTCCTCGTATTTTCACACATTTTCATGCTCCTCGTATTTTTCAGACATTTTCATGCTCCTCGAATTTTTCACACTTTTTGAAGCTGCTCGTATTTTCCAGATTTTTTCATGCTCCTCATATTCTTCACAGCTTTTCATGCTCCTCCTATTGTTCAGGCCTTTTCATGCTCTTCGTATTGCCAGGCCATTTCATGCTCCTCGTCTTTTTCACACCTTTTCATGCTCCTCGTCTTTTTCACACCTTTTCATGCCCCTCGTCTTTTTCACACCTTTTCAGGCTCCTTGTATTTTTCAGACCTTTCCATGCTCCTCGTTTTTTTCACACTTTTTCATGCCCCTCCTATTTTTCAGACCTTTTCATGCTCTTCATAATTTTCAGACCTTTTCATGATCTTGATATTTTCACACCCTTTCTGCTCTTCATATTTTTCAGAACTTTTCATGCTCCTCGTATTTTTCAGACCTTTTCATGCTCCTGGTATTTTTGAGTCCTGTTCATGCTCCTCATATTTATCAGACCTTTTCATGCTCTTCGTCATTTTCAGACATTTTCTGCCTCCTCGTGTTTTTCACACCTTTCATGATCCTCGTATTTTTCAGACCTGTTCATGCTCCAGTATTTTTCAAACTTTTTCACGCTCCTCCTATTTTTCAGGAATTTTCATGGTCCTCGTATTTTTCAGACATTTTCATGATCCTCCTTTTTTTTCACACCTTTCCATGCTCCTCATATTTTCACACATTGTCATGCTCCTCGTATTTTTCACACGTTTTCATGCTCCTTGTATATTTCAGACCTTTTCATGCTCCTCGTATTTTTCAGACATTTCGTGGTCTGGATATTTTTCACAACTTTCCTTACTCTTCATATTTTTCAGAACTTATCATGCTCTTCAGATTTTTAACAACATTTCAGGCTCTTCATATATTTTACACCATTTCATGCTCCTCGTATTTTTCAGACCATTTCATGCTCCTCATATTTTTCACACCTTCTCATGCTCCTCATATTTTTCTCAACTTTTCATGCTCTTCATATTTTTCACACTGTTTCATGCTCCTCGTATATTTTAGACCTTTTCATGCTCCTTGTATTTTTCACACGTCTTCATGCTCCTCGTATTTCTCCCAGCTTTTCCTGCTCCTTGTATTTTTGACACGTTTTAATGCTCCTCATATTTTCCTCACTTTTTCATGCTGTTCATTTTTTCACATCGTTTTATGCTCCTCATATATTTCATACCGTTTCATGCTCCTCATATTTTTCACACCTTTTCATGCTCCGCATATTTTTGACATCTTTGAAGCTCTTCATATTTTTCACACCGTTTCATTCTCCTCACAATTTTGACACCTTTTCAAGCTCTTCATATTTTTCATACATTTTCATGCTCTCATATTTTTCACACCTTTTCATGCTTCTCATATTTTTGACAGTTTTCATGCTCTTCATATTTTTCACACCTTTTCATGCTCTTCATATTTTTCATACCTTTTCATGCTCTTCATATTTTTCACACCTTTTCATGCTCTTCATATTTTTCACAACGTTTCATGCTCCTCATATTTTCATATAGTTTCATGCTCCTCATATTTTTCACTTCATTACATGCTCCCCATATTTTTGACACCTTTTCATGCTCTTCATATTTTTCACACCTTTTCATGCTCCTCATATTTTTGACACCTTTTCATGCTCTTCATATTTTTCACACCTTTTCATGCTCTTCATATTTTTCACAACGTTTCATGCTCCTCATATTTTCATATAGTTTCATGCTCCTCATATTTTTCACTTCATTACATGCTCCCCATATTTTTGATACCTTTTCATGCTCCTCGTATTTTTCACACGTTTCATGCTCCTTATATATTTAAGACCTTTTCATGCTCTTCGTATTTTTCAGACATTTCATGGTCTGGATATTTTTCACAATTTTCCTTACTCTTCATATTTTTCAGAACTTATCATGGGCTTCAGATTTTTAACAACATTTCAGGCTCTTCATATATTTTACACCATTTCATGCTCCTCGTATTTTTCACACCTTTTCATGCTCCTCCAATTTTTCACACCTTCTCGGGCTCTTCATATTTTTCAGACCTTTTCATGCTCCTCGTATTTTTCACGCCTTTCATGCTCCTCGTATTTATCAGACCTTTTCATGCTCTTCATATTTTTCAGACCTTTCATGCTCCTCCTATTTTTCACATCTTTTCATGCTCCTCATATTTTTGACACCTTTTCATGCACTTCATATTTTACACACCTTTTCATGCTCCTAATATTTTTCACACGTTTTCATGCTCCTCGGATTTTTCAGACCTTTTCATGCTCTTCGTCATTTTCAGACATTTTCCGCCTCCTCGTATTTTTCACACCTTTCACGATCCTCGTATTTTTCAGACCTTTTCATGCTCGTAGTATTTTTCAGACCTTTCATGATCCTCGTATTTTTCAGACATTTTCATGCTCCTCGTATATTTTAGACCTTTTCATTCTCCTAGTATTTTTCACACCTTTTAATGCTCCTCATATTTTTCTCACCTTTTCACTCTCTTCATATTTTTCACACCGTTTCATGCTCCTCGTATATTTTAGACCTTTTTATGATCCTCGTATTTTTCACACGTTTTCATGCTCCTCTTATTTTTCCCAGCTTTTCATGCTTTTGTATTTTTGACACCTTCTCATGCTCCTCATATTTTTCGGACCGTTTCATGCTCCTCATATTTTTCACACATTTTCATGCTCCACATATTTTCCACACCTTTTAATGCTCCTCATATTTTCCTCACCATTTCATGCTCTTATTTTTCTTCACACCATTTCATGCTCTTATTTTTCTTCACACCATTTCATGCTCCTCATAGTTTTCACACCTTTTCATGCTCCTCATATTTTTTACACCTTTTCGTTCTCCCCGTATTTTTCAGACCTTTTTGTGCTCTTCATAATTTTCACACCCTTTCGTGCTCTTCCTATTTTTCAGACCTTTTCATGCTCCTCATATTTTTCAGACCTTTTCATGCTCCTCAGAGTTTTCACACCTTTTCGTGCTCTTCATATTTTTCAGACCTTTTCATGCTCCAGTATTTTTCAGCCCTTTTCACGCGCCTCCTATATTTCAGGAATTTTCATGGTCCTCGTATTTTTCAGACCTTTTCATGCTCCTCCTTTTTTTTCACACCTTTCCATGCTCCTCGTATTTTTCAGACCTCTTCATACTCCTCGTATTTTTCAGATATTTTCAGGGTCTGGATATTTTTCACAACTTTCCTTACTCTTCATATTTTTCAGAACTTATCATGCTCTTCAGATTTTTAACAACCCTTCAGGCTCTTCATATTTTTCACACCTTTTCATGCTCCTCGTATTTTTCACGCCTTTTCATGCTCATCGTATTTTTCACGCCTTTTCATGCTCCTCGTATTTTTCACGCCTTTTCATGCTCATCGTATTTTTCACGCCTTATCATGCTCCTCTTATTTTTCAGACCTTTTCATGCTCTTAATATTTTTCACACCTTTTCATGCTCTTCGTATTTTTAAGACCTCTTCATGCTCCTCGTATTTTTCAGACCTTTTCGTGCTCTTCATAATTTACAGACGTTTTCGTGCTCTTCATATTTTTGAAACCTTTTCAAACTCTTACTATATTTTACACCTTTGCATGCTCTTAGTATGTTTCAGACCTTTTCATGCTCCTCATATTTTTCAGACATTTTCATGCTCCTCCTATTTTTCACACCTTTTCATGCTCCCCATATTTTTCACACTTTTTCATGCTCCTCATATTTTTCACACCTTTTCGTGCTCCTCCTATTTTTTACACTTTTTCTGGCTCTTCGTATTTTTCAGACCTTTTCATGCTCCTCGTATTTTTCTCACCATTTCATGCTCCTCATATTTTTCACACCATTTCATGCTCCTCGTATTTTTCACGTCTTTTCATGCTCTTTGTATTTTTCATGCCTTTTCATGCTCCTCGTATTTTTCACGCCTTTTCATGCTCCTCGTATTTTTCACGCCTTTTCATGCTCCTCGTATTTTTCAGACCTTTTCATGCTCTTCATATTTTTCAGACCTATTCATGCTCCTCCTATTTTTCACACCTTTTCATGCTCCTCGTAATTTTCACGCCTTTTCATGTTCCTCGTATTTTTCACACTTTTCATGCTCCCCATATTTTTGACACCTTTTCATGCTCTTCATAATTTTCACACCATTTCATTCTCCTCATATTTTTCAGACCGTTTCATGCTCCTCGTATTTTTGACACCATTTCATGCTCCTCATATTTTTGACAACTTTTCATGCTCTTCGTATTTTTCACACCTTTTCATGCTCTTCATATTTTTCACACCTTTTCATGCACCTCTTATTTTTCACACCTTTTCATGCTCCTCGTATTTTTGAGACCTCTTCATGCTCCTGATATTTTTCAGACCACTTCATGCTCCTCGTGACTTTCAGACATTTTCAATCTCCTCGTATTTTTCAGACCTTTCATGATCCTCTATTTTTCAGACATTTTCATGCTCCTAGTATTTTTCAGACCTTTCATGATACTCATATTTTTCAGACATTTTCATGCTCCTCGTATTTTTCAGACCTTTCATGATCCTCTATTTTTCAGACATTTTCATGCTCCTAGTATTTTTCAGACCTTTCATGATACTCATATTTTTCAGACATTTTCATGCTCCTCGTATTTTTTAGACCTTTTCATTCTCCTAGTAGTTTTCAGACCTTTTCATGATCCTCATATTTTTCACACCTTTTCATGCTCCTCGTCCTTTTCACACCTTTTCATGCTCCTCCTATTTTTCAGGCCTTTTCATGCTCCTCGTAAATTTCAGGCATTTTTATGCTCCTCGTATTTTCACACATTTTCATGCTCCTCGTATTTTTCAGACAGTTTCATGCTCCTGGTATTTTTCAAACCTTTTCATTCTCTTCGTATATTTCACACCTTTTCGTGCTCTTCATATTTTTT
The DNA here is from genome assembly GCF_019320065.1 of Cervus canadensis. Classification (NCBI taxonomy): domain Eukaryota; kingdom Metazoa; phylum Chordata; class Mammalia; order Artiodactyla; family Cervidae; genus Cervus; species Cervus canadensis. The sequence goes on along the minus strand of NC_057406.1, from coordinate 42,447,012 downwards.
ACACCTTTTCATGCTCATCATATTTTTCACACCTTTTCATGCTCCTCATATTTTTCAGACCGTTTCATGCTCTTCATATTTTTCAGACCGTTTCATGCTCTTCATATTTTTCAGACCTTTTCATGTTCTTCGTATTTTTCACACCTTGTCAGGCTCCTCATATTTTTCACACCTTTTCATGCTCCTCGTATATTTCAGACCTTTTCATACTCCTCGTATTTTTCACACTTTTTCATGCCCCTCCGATTTTTCAGACCTTTTCATGCTCTTCATTATTTTCAGACCTTTTCATGTTCCTAATATTTTTCACACCTTTTCATGCTCTTCGTATTTTTAAGACCTCTTCATGCTCCTCGTATTTTTCAGACCTTTTCGTGCTCTTCGAAATTTACAGACGTTTTCGTGCTCTTCATATTTTTAAACCTTTTCAAACTCTTCATATATTTTACACCTTTGCATGCTCTTAGTATATTTCAGACCTTTTCATGCTCCTCATATTTTTCAGACCTTTTCATGCTCCTCGTATTTTTCACACCTTTTCGTGCTCTTCCTATTTTTCACACTTTTTCTGGCTCTTCGTATTTTTCAGACCTTTTCATGCTCCTCGTATTTTTCTCACCATTTCATGCTCCTCATATTTTTCACGCCATTTCGTGCTCTTCCTATTTTTCACACTTTTTCTGGCTCTTCGTATTTTTCAGACCTTTTCATGCTCCTCGTATTTTTCACACTTTTCATGCTCCCCATATTTTTGAAACCTTTTCAAACTCTTCATATATTTTACACCTTTGCATGCTCTTAGTATATTTCAGACCTTTTCATGCTCCTCATATTTTTCAGACCTTTTCATGCTCCTCCTATTTTTCACACCTTTTCATGCTCCCCGTATTTTTCACACGTTTTCGTGCTCCTCGTATTTTTCACACCTTTTCGTGCTCTTTCTATTTTTCACACTTTTTCTGGCTCTTCGTATTTTTCAGACCTTTTCATGCTCCTCGTATTTTTCTCACCATTTCATGCTCCTCATATTTTTCACACCTTTTCGTGCTCTTCCTATTTTTCACACTTTTTCTGGCTCTTCGTATTTTTCAGACCTTTTCATGCTCCTCGTATTTTTCACACTTTTCATGCTCCCCATATTTTTGACACCTTTTCATGCTCTTCATAATTTTCACACCGTTTCATTCTCCTCATATTTTTCAGACCGTTTCATGCTCCTCGTATTTTTGACACCGTTTCATGCTCCTCATATTTTTGACAACTTTTCATGCTCTTCGTATTTTTCACACCTTTTCATGCTCTTCATATTTTTCACACCTTTTCATGCACCTCTTATTTTTCACACCTTTTCATGCTCCTCGTATTTTTGAGACCTCTTCATGCTCCTGATATTTTTCAGACCATTTCATGCTCCTCGTCATTTTCAGACATTTTCAATCTCCTCGTATTTTTCAGACCTTTCATGATACTCGTATTTTTCAGACATTTTCATGCTCCTCATATTTTTCAGACATTTTCAATCTCCTCGTATTTTTCAGACCTTTCATGATACTCGTATTTTTCAGACATTTTCATGCTCCTCGTAGTTTTCAGACCTTTTCATGCTTCTCGTGTTTTTCAGACTTTTTCATGCTCTTCGTATTTTTAAGACCTCTTCATGCTCCTCGTATTTTTCAGACATTTTCATGCTCCTCGTCATTTTCAGACATTTTCAACCTCCTCCTATTTTTCAGACCTTTTCAATCTCCTCATATTTTTCAGACCTTTTCATGATCCTCATATTTTTCACACCTTTTCATGCTCCTCGTATTCTTCACACCTTTTCGTACTCCTATTATTCAAAGACCTTTTCGTGCTCTTCATCATTTTCTGACGTTTTCATGCTCTTCATATTTTTGAAACCTTTTCAAGCTCTTCATATTTCTTACACCTTTGCAGGCTCTTCATATATTTCAGACCTTTTCATGCTCTTCATATTTTCACACTTTTTCATTCTCCCCATATTTTTCACACCTTTTCATACTTCTCGTATGTTTCAGACCTTTTCATTCTCCTCGTATTTTTCACACCTTTTCATGCGCCTCGTATTTTTCACACCTTTTCATGTTCCTTGGTTTTTTCACACCTTTTCATGCTCCTCGTATTTTTCACACCTGTTCATGCTAATCGTATTTTTCAGGCTTTTCATGCTCCTCTTATATTTCAGGCCTTTACGTGCTCCTCGTTTTTTCACACATTTTCATGCTCCTCGTATTTTTCAGACATTTTCATGCTCCTGGGATTTTTCAAACCTTTTCATTCTCTTCGTATATTTCACACCTTTTCGTGCTCTTCATATTTTTCAGACCGTTTCATGCTCTTCATATTTTTCAGACCTTTTCATGTTCTTCGTATTTTTCACAACTTGTCAGTCTCCTCATATTTTTCACATCTTTTCATGCTCCTCGTATATTTCAGACCTTTTCATGCTCCTCGTATTTTTCACACTTTTTCATGCCCCTCCTATTTTTCAGGCCATTTCATGCTTCTCGTATATTTCATACCTTTTCATGCTCCTCGTCTTTTTCACACATTTTCATGCTCCTCGTATTTTTCAGACATTTTCATGCTTCTGGTATTTTTCAGAACTTTTCATGCTCCTCGAATTTTTCACACTTTTTCATGCTCATCGTATTTTCCAGACTTTTTCATGCTCCTCATATTCTTCACAGCTTTTCATGCTCCTCGTATTTTTCACACCTTTTCATGCTCCTCGTCTTTTTCACACCTTTTCAGGCTCCTTGTATTTTTCAGGCCTTTTCATGCTCCTCATATATTTCAGGCCTTTTCATGCTCCTCGTATTTTTCACACCTTTTCATGCTCCTTGTCTTTTTCACAACTTTTCATGCTCCTCCTATTGTTCAGGCCTTTTCATGCTCTTCGTATTTGCCAGGCCATTTCATGCTCCTCGTATTTTTCACACCTTTTCATGCTCCTCGTATTTTTCACACCTTTTCAGGCTCCTTGTATTTTTCAGACCTTTTCATGCTCCTCGTTTTTTTCACACTTTTTCATGCCCCTCCTATTTTTCAGGCCATTTCATGCTTCTCGTATTTTTCACACCTTTTCATGCTCCTCGTCGTCTTCACACATTTTCATGCTCCGCGTATTTTTCAGACATTTTCATGCTCCTGGTATTTTTCAGACCTTTTCATGCTCCTTGAATTTTTCACACTTTTTCATGCTCATCGTATTTTCCAGACTTTTTCATGCTCCTCATATTCTTCACACCTTTTCATTCTCCTCGTATTTTTCACACCTTTTCATGCTCCTCGTCTTTTTCACACCTTTTCAGGTCCTTGTATTTTTCAGTCCTTTTCATGCTCCTCGTATATTTCAGGCCTTTTCATGCTCCTCGTATTTTTCACACCTTTTCATGCTCCTTGTCTTTTTCACAACTTTTCATGCTCCTCCTATTGTTCAGGCCTTTTCATGCTCTTCGTATTTGCCAGGCCATTTCATGCTCCTCGTATTTTTCACACCTTTTCATGCTCCTCGTATTTTTCACACCTTTTCAGGCTCCTTGTATTTTTCAGACCTTTTCATGCTCCTCGTTTTTTTCACACTTTTTCATGCCCCTCCTATTTTTCAGGCCATTTCATGCTTCTCGTATTTTTCACACCTTTTCATGCTCCTCGTCGTCTTCACACATTTTCATGCTCCTCGTATTTTTCAGACATTTTCATGCTCCTGGTATTTTTCAGACCTTTTCATGCTCCTTGAATTTTTCACACTTTTTCATCTCATCGTATTTTCCAGACTTTTTCATGCTCCTCATATTCTTCACACCTTTTCATTCTCCTCGTATTTTTCACACCTTTTCATGCTCCTCGTCTTTTTCACACCTTTTCAGGTCCTTGTATTTTTCAGTCCTTTTCATGCTCCTCGTATATTTCAGGCCTTTTCATGCTCCTCGTATTTTTCACACCTTTTCATGCTCCTTGTCTTTTTCACAACTTTTCATGCTCCTCCTATTGTTCAGGCCTTTTCATGCTCTTCGTATTTGCCAGGCCATTACATGCTCCTCGTATTTTTCACACCTTTTCAGGCTCCTCCTATTTTTCAGGCCTTTTCATGCTTCTCGTCTTTTTCACACCTTTTCAGGCTCCTTGTATTTTTCAGACCTTTTCATGCTCCTCGTTTTTTTCACACTTTTTCATGCCCCTCCTATTTTTCAGACCTTTTCATGCTCTTCATAATTTTCAGACCTTTTCATGATCTTGATATTTTCACACCCTTTCTGCTCTTCATATTTTTCAGAACTTTTCATGCTCCTCGTATTTTTCAGACCTTTTCATGCTCTTGGTATTTTTGAGTCCTGTTCATGCTCCTCATATTTGTCAGACCTTTTCATGCTCTTCGTCATTTTCAGACATTTTCTGCCTCCTCGTATGTTTCACACCTTTCATGATCCTCGTATTTTTCAGACCTTTTCATGTTCCTAGTATTTTTCAGACCTTTCATGATCCTCGTATTTTTCAGACATTTTCATGCTCCTCGTATATTTTAGACCTTTTCATTGTCCTAGTATTTTTCACACCTTTTCATGCTCCTCATATTTTTCTCACCTTTTCACTCTCTTCATATTTTTCACACCGTTTCATGCTCCTCGTATATTTTAGACCTTTTTATGATCCTCGTATTTTTCACACGTTTTCATGCTCCTCTTATTTTTCCCAGCTTTTCATGCTTTTGTATTTTTGACACCTTTTCATGCTCCTCATATTTTTCGGACCGTTTCATGCTCCTCATATATTTCAGACCGTTTCATGCTCCTCATAATTTTCACACATTTTCATGCTCCACATATTTTTCACACCTTTTAATGCTCCTCATATTTTCCTCACCATTTCATGCTCTTATTTTTTTTCACACCGTTTCTTGCTCCTCATATTTTTCAGAACTTTTCATGGTCTTGATATTTTTCACACTGTTTCATGCTCCTCGTATTTTTCACACCTTTTCATGCTCCTCCTTTTTTTCAGACCTTTTCATGCTCTTCATAATTTTCAGACCTTTTCATGATCTTGATATTTTTCACACCCTTTCATGCTCTTCATATTTTTCAGACCTTTTCATGCTACTCATATTTTTCAGAACTTTTCATGCTACTCATAGTTTTCACACCGTTTCATGCTCCTCGTATATTTCACACCTTTTCGTGCTCCTGGTATTTTTCACACCTTTTCGTGCGCTTCATAATTTTCACACCTTTTCGTGCTCTTCATATTTTTTAGACCTTTTCATGCTCCAGTATTTTTCAAACCTTTTCACGCTCCTCCTATTTTTCAGGAATTTTCATGGTCCTCGTATTTTTCAGACCTTTTCATGCTCCTCCTTTTTTTTTCACACCTTTCCATGCTCCTCATATTTTTCAGACCTTGTCATGCTCCTCGTACTTTTCACACGTTTTCATGCTCGTTGTATATTTCAGACCTTTTCATGCTCCTCGTATTTTTCAGACATTTCGTGGTCTGGATATGTTTCACAACTTTCCTTACTCTTCATATTTTTCAGAACTTATCATGCTCTTCAGATTTTTAACAACACTTCAGGCTCCTCATATATTTTACACCATTTCATGCTCCTCGTATCTTTCACACTTTTTCATGCCCCTCCTATTTTTCAGACCTTTTCATGCTCTTCATATTTTTCAGACCTTTTCATGCTCCTCATATTTTTCAGACTTTTCATGCTCCTCATTGTTTGCACACCTTTTCATGCTCCCGTATTTTTCAGCCCTTTTCACGCTCCTCCTTTATTTCAGGAATTTTCATGGTCCTCGTATTTTTCAGACCTTTTCATGCTCCTCTTTTTTTTTCACACCTTTCCATGCTCCTCGTATTTTTCAGACCTTTTCAAACTCCTCGTATTTTTCAGATATTTTCGGGGTCTGGATATTTTTCACAACTTTCCTTACTCTTCATATTTTTCAGAACTTATCATGCTCTTCAGATTTTTAACAACACTTCAGGCTCTTCATATTTTTCACACCTTTTCATGCTCCTCGTAATTTTCATGCCTTTTCATGCTCATTGTATTTTTCACACTTTTCATGCTCCACATATTTTTCAGACCTTTTCATGCTCCTAATATTTTTCACATGTTTTCATGCTCCTCGTATTTTTGAGACCTGTTCATGCTTCTCATATTTGTCAGACATTTTCATGCTCTTCGTCATTTTCAGACATTTTCCGCCTCCTCGTATTTTTGACACCTTTCATGATCTTCGTATTTTTCAGACCTTTTCATGCTCCTAGTATTTTTCAGACCTTTCATGATCCTTGTATTTTTCAGACATTTTCATGCTCCTCGTATATTTTAGACCCTTTCTTTCTCCTAGTATTTTTAACACCTTTTCTTGCTCCTCATATTTTTCTCACCTTTTCATTCTCTTCATATTTTTCACACCGTTTCATGCTCCTCGTATATTTTAGACCTTTCTATGCTCCTCGTATTTTTCACACGTTTTCATGCTCCTCTTATTTTTCCCAGCTTTTCATGCTCCTTGTATTTTTGACACCTTTTCATGCTCCTCATATTTTTCAGACCGTTTCATGCTCCTTGTATTTTTCAGACCTTTTCATGGACCTCAAATTTTTCACATCTTTTCATGCTCCTCGTATTTTTCAGGCCTTTTCATGCTCCTCGTATATTTCAGGCCTTTTCACGCTCCTCATATTTTTCACACCTTTTCATGCTCCTCGTAATTTTCACGCCTTTTCATGCTCATCGTATTTTTCACACTTTTCATGCTCCTCGTATTTTTCAGACCTTTTCATGCTCCTAATATTTTTCACACATTTTCATGCCACTCGTATTTTTGAGACCTGTTCATGCTCCTCATATTTGTCAGACCTTTTCAGGCTCTTCGTCATTTTCAGACATTTTCCGCCTCCTCGTATTTTTCACACCTTTCATGATCCTCGTATTTTTCAGACCTTTGCATGCTCCTAGTATTTTTCAGACCTTTCATGATCCTCGTATTTTTCAGACATTTTCATGCTCCTCGCCCTTTTCACACCTTTTCATGCTCCTCCTATTTTTCAGGCCTTTTCATGCTCCTCGTATATTTCAGGCCTTTTCATGCTCCTGGTATTTTTGAGTCCTGTTCATGCTCCTTATATTTGTCAGACCTTTTCATGCTCTTCGTCATTTTCAGACATTTTCTGCCTCCTCGTATTTTTCACACCGTTTCATGCTCCTCGTATATTTTAGACCTTTTTATGATCCTTGTATTTTTCACACGTTTTCATGCTCCTCTTATTTTTCCCAGCTTTTCATGCTTTTGTATTTTTGACACCTTTTCATGCTCCTCATATTTTTCGGACCGTTTCATGCTCCTCATATATTTCAGACCGTTTCATGCTTCTCATAATTTTCACACATTTTCATGCTCCACATATTTTTCACACCTTTTAAATCTCCTCATATTTTCCTCACCATTTCATGCTCTTATTTTTTTTCACACCGTTTCATGCTCCTCATATTTTTCAGAACTTTTCATGGTCTTGATATTTTTCACACTGTTTCATGCTCCTCATATTTTTCACACCTTTTCGTGCTCCTGGTATTTTTCACACCTTTTCGTGCTCTTCATAATTTTCACACCTTTTCGTGCTCTTCATATTTTTTAGACCTTTTCATGCTCCAGTATTTTTCAAACCTTTTCACGCTCCTCCTATTTTTCAGGAATTTTCATGGTCCTCGTATTTTTCAGACCTTTTCATGCTCCTCCTTTTTTTTTCACACCTTTCCATGCTCCTCATATTTTTCAGACCTTGTCATGCTCCTCATACTTTTCACACGTTTTCATGCTCCTTGTATATTTCAGACCTTTTCATGCTCCTCGTATTTTTCAGACATTTCGTGGTCTGGATATGTTTCACAACTTTCCTTACTCTTCATATATTTCAGAACTTATCATGCTCTTCAGATTTTTAACAACACTTCAGGCTCCTCATATATTTTACACCATTTCATGCTCTTCGTATTTTTCACACTTTTTCATGCCCCTCCTATTTTTCAGACCTTTTCATGCTCTTCATAATTTTCAGACCTTTTCATGATCTTGATATTTTTCACACCCTTTCATGCTCTTCATATTTTTCAGACCTTTCATGCTCCTCATATTTTTCAGACCTTTTCATGCTCCTCATAGTTTTCACACCTTTTCGTGCTCTTCATATTTTTCAGACCTTTTCATGCTCCAGTATTTTTCAGCCCTTTTCACGCTCCTCCTATATTTCAGGAATTTTCATGGTCCTCGTATTTTTCAGACCTTTTCATGCTCCTCCTTTTTTTTCACACCTTTCCATGCTCCTCGTATTTTTCAGACCTTTTCATACTCCTCGTATTTTTCAGATACTTTCGGGGTCTGGATATTTTTCACAACTTTCCTTACTCTTCATATTTTTCAGAACTTATCATGCTCTTCAGATTTTTAACAACACTTCAGGCTCTTCATATTTTTCACACCTTTTCATGCTCCTCGTAATTTTCACGCCTTTTCATGCTCATTGTATTTTTCACACTTTTCATGCTCCACATATTTTTCAGACCTTTTCATGCTCCTAATATTTTTCACATGTTTTCATGCTCCTCGTATTTTTGAGACCTGTTCATGCTTCTCATATCTGTCAGACATTTTCATGCTCTTCGTCATTTTCAGACATTTTCCGCCTCCTCGTATTTTTGACACCTTTCATGATCTTCGTATTTTTCAGACCTTTTCATGCTCCTAGTATTTTTCAGACCTTTCATGATCCTCGTATTTTTCAGACATTTTCATGCTCCTCGTATATTTTAGACCCTTTCTTTCTCCTAGTATTTTTAACACCTTTTCTTGCTCCTCATATTTTTCTCACCTTTTCATTCTCTTCATATTTTTCACACCGTTTCATGCTCCTCGTATATTTTAGACCTTTTTATGCTCCTCTTATTTTTCACACGTTTTCATGCTCCTCTTATTTTTCCCAGCTTTTCATGCTCCTTGTATTTTTGACACCTTTTCATGCTCCTCATATTTTTCGGACCGTTTCATGCTCCTCGTATTTTTCAGACTTTTTCATGGACCTCAAATTTTTCACACTTTTTCATGCTCCTCGTATTTTCCAGACTTTTTCATGATCCTCATATTTTTCACACCTTTTCATGCTCCTCGTATTTTTCAGACTTTTTCATGCTCCTCGTCTTTTTCACACCTTTTCAGGCTCCTCCTATTTTTCAGGCCTTTTCATGCTCCTCGGATATTTCAGGCCTTTTCACGCTCCTCATATTTTTCACACCTTTTCATGCTCCTCGTAAATTTCACGCCTTTTCATGCTGATCGTATTTTTCACACTTTTCATGCTCCTCGTATTTTTCAGACCTTTTCATGCTCCTAATATTTTTCACACATTTTCATGCCACTCGTATTTTTGAGACCTGTTCATGCTCCTCATATTTTTCGGACCGTTTCATGCTCCTCGTATTTTTCAGACTTTTTCATGGACCTCAAATTTTTCACACTTTTTCATGCTCCTTGTATTTTCCAGACTTTTTCATAATCCTCATATTTTTTACACCTTTTCATGCTCCTCGTATTTTTCAGACTTTTTCATGCTCCTCGTCTTTTTCACACCTTTTCAGGCTCCTCCTATTTTTCAGGCCTTTTCATGCTCCTCGGATATTTCAGGCCTTTTCACGCTCCTCATATTTTTCACACCTTTTCATGCTCCTCGTAAATTTCACGCCTTTTCATGCTGATCGTATTTTTCACACTTTTCATGCTCCTCGTATTTTTCAGACCTTTTCATGCTCCTAATATTTTTCACACATTTTCATGCCACTCGTATTTTTGAGACCTGTTCATGCTCCTCATATTTGTCAGACCTTTTCATGCTCTTCGTCATTTTCAGACATTTTCACCTCCTCGTATTTTTCACACCTTTCATGATCCTCGTATTTTTCAGACCTTTTCATGCTCCTAGTATTTTTCAGACCTTTCATGATCCTCGTATTTTTCAGACATTTTCATGCTCCTCGTCCTTTTCACACCTTTTCATGCTCCTCCTATTGTTCAGGCCTTTTCATGCTCTTCGTATTCACCAGGCCATTTCATGCTCCTCGTATTTTTCACACCGTTTCATGCTCCTCGTATTTTTCAGGCCTTTTCATGCTCCTCGTATATTTCAGGCCTTTACATGCTCCTCGTTTTTTCACACATTTTCATGCTCCTCGTATGTTTCAGACATTTTCATGCTCCTGGTATTTTTCAAACCTTTCCTTCTCTTCGTATATTTCACACCTTTTTGTGCTCTTCATATTTTTTACACCTTTTCATGCTCATCAGATTTTTCACACCTTTTCATGCTCCTAGTATTTTTTACACCTTTTCATGCTCTTCATATTTTTCAGACCGTTTCATGCTCTTCATATTTTTCAGACCTTTTCATGTTCTTCGTATTTTTCACACCTTGTCAGGCTCCTCATATTTTTGACACCTTTTCATGCTCCTCGTATATTTCAGACCTTTTCATGCTCCTCGTATTTTTCACACTTTTTCATGCCCCTTCGATTTTTCAGACCTTTTCGTGCTCCTCATAATTTTCAGACCTTTCATGCTCCTCATAGTTTTCACACCTTTTCATGCTCCTTATATTTTTCACACCTTTTCATGCTCATCATATTTTTCACACCGTTTCATACTTCTCATATTTTTCAGACCGTTTCATGCTCCTCGTATTTTTGACACCGCTTCATGCTCCTCATATTTTGACACCTTATCATGCTCCTCTTATTTTTCACACCTTTTCATGCTCCTAATATTTTTCACACCTTTTCATGCTCTTCATATTTTTAAGCCCTCTTCATGCTCCTCGTATTTTTCAGACCTTTTCGTGCTCTTCATAATTTACAGACGTTTTCGTGCTCTTCATATTTTTGAAACCTTTTCAAACTCTTCATATATTTTACACCTTTGCATGCTCTTAGTATATTTCAGACCTTTTCATGCTCCTCATGTTTTTCAGACCTTTTCATGCTCCTCCTATTTTTCACACCTTTTCATGCTCCCCGTATTTTTCACACCTTTTCGTGCTCCTCGTATTTTTCACACCTTTTCATGCTCTTCCTATTTTTCTGGCTCTTCGTATTTTTCAAACCTTTTCATGTTCCTCGTATTTTTCTCACCATTTCATGCTCCTCGTATTTTTCACGCCTTTTCATGCTCTTTGTATTTTTCACGCCTTTTCATGCTCCTCGTATTTTTCACGCCTTTTCATGCTCCTCGTATTTTTCAGACCTTTTCATGCTCTTCATATTTTTCAGACCGTTTCATGCTCCTCCTATTTTTCACACCTTTTCATGCTCCTCGTAATTTTCACGCCTTTTCATGTTCCTCGTATTTTTCACACTTTTCATGCTCCCCATATTTTTGACAGCTTTTCATGCTCTTCATAATTTTCACACGGTTTCATTCTCCTAATATTTTTCAGACCGTTTCATGCTCCTCGTATTTTTGACACCGTTTCTTGCTCCTCATATTTTTGACAACTTTTCATGCTCTTCGTATTTTTCACACCTTTTCATGCTCTTCATATTTTTCACACCTTTTCATGCACCTCTTATTTTTCACACCTTTTCATGCTCCTCGTATTTTTGAGACCTCTTCATGCTCCTGATATTTTTCAGACCATTTCATGTTCCTCGTCATTTTCAGACATTTTCAATCTCCTCGTATTTTTCAGACCTTTCATGATCCTCTATTTTTCAGACATTTTCATGCTCCTAGTATTTTTCAGACCTTTCATGATACTCATATTTTTCAGACATTTTCATGCTCCTCGTATTTTTCAGACCTTTTCATTCTCCTAGTATTTTTCAGACATTTTCATGCTCCTCGTATTTTTTAGACCTTTTCATTCTCCTAGTATTTTTCAGACCTTTTCATGCTCCTCGTGTTTTTAAGACCTTTTCATGCTCTTCGTATTTTTAAGACCTCTTCATGCTCCTCGCATTTTTCACACCATTTCATACTCCTCGTCTTTTTCACACCTTTTCATGCTCCTCCAATTTTTCAGGAATTTTCATGGTCCTCGTATTTTTCACACGTTTTCATGCTCCTCGTATATTTCAGACCTGTTCATACTCCTCGTAGTTTTCAGATATTTTCGTGGTCTGGATATTTTTCACAACTTTCCTTACTCTTCATATATTTCAGAACTTATCATGCTCTTCAGATTTTTAACAACACTTCAGTCTCTTTATATTTTTCACACCTATTCATGCTCATCATATTTTTCACACCTTTTCATGCTCCTCGTATTTTTCACACCATTTCATGCTCTTCATATTTTTCAGACCGTTTCATGCTCCTCATATTTTTCAGACCTTTTCATGTTCTTTGTATTTTTGACACCTTGTCAGGCTCCTCATATTTTTCACACCTTTTCATGCTCCTCGTATATTTCAGACCTTTTCATGCTCCTCATATTTTTCACACTTTTTCATGCCCATCCTATTTTTCAGACCTTTTCATGCTCTTCATAATTTTCAGACCTTTTCATGATCTTGATATTTTTCACACCCTTTCATGCTCTTCATATTTTTCAGACCTTTCATGCTCCTCATATTTTTCAGACCTTTTCATGCTCCTCATAGTTTTCACACCTTTTCGTGCTCTTCATATTTTTCAGACCTTTTCATGCTCCAGTATTTTTCAGCCCTTTTCACGCTCCTCCTATATTTCAGGAATTTTCATGGTCCTCGTATTTTTCAGACCTTTTCATGCTCCTCCTATTTTTTCACACCTTTCCATGCTCCTCGTATTTTTCAGACCTTTTCATACTCCTCGTATTTTTCAGATATTTTCGGAGTCTGGATATTTTTCACAACTTTCCTTACTCTTCATATTTTTCAGAACTTATCATGCTCTTCAGATTTTTAACAACACTTCAGGCTCTTCATATTTTTCACACCTTTTCATGCTCCTCGTAATTTTCACGCCTTTTCATGCTCATTGTATTTTTCACACTTTTCATGCTCCACATATTTTTCAGACCTTTTCATGCTCCTAATATTTTTCACATGTTTTCATGCTCCTCGTATTTTTGAGACCTGTTCATGCTTCTCATATTTGTCAGACATTTTCATGCTCTTCGTCATTTTCAGACATTTTCCGCCTCCTCGTATTTTTGACACCTTTCATGATCTTCGTATTTTTCAGACCTTTTCATGCTCCTAGTATTTTTCAGACCTTTCATGATCCTCGTATTTTTCAGACATTTTCATGCTCCTCGTATATTTTAGACCCTTTCTTTCTCCTAGTATTTTTAACACCTTTTCTTGCTCCTCATATTTTTCTCACCTTTTCATTCTCTTCATATTTTTCACACCGTTTCATGCTCCTCGTATATTTTAGACCTTTTTATGCTCCTCGTATTTTTCACACGTTTTCATGCTCCTCATATTTTTCAGACCGTTTCATGCTCCTTGTATTTTTCAGACCTTTTCATGGACCTCAAATTTTTCACATCTTTTCATGCTCCTCGTATTTTTCAGGCCTTTTCATGCTCCTCGTATATTTCAGGCCTTTTCACGCTCCTCATATTTTTCACACCTTTTCATGCTCCTCGTAATTTTCACGCCTTTTCATGCTCATCGTATTTTTCACACTTTTCATGCTCCTCGTATTTTTCGGACCTTTTCATGCTCCTAATATTTTTCACACATTTCATCGCACGCGTGATTTTTGAGACCTGTTCATCGCTCCCTCATATTTTCAGATCCTTTTCAGGCTCTTCGTCAATTTTCAAAGACATATTCCGCTCCTCGTATTTTCAACCTTTCATGATCCTTCTGTATTCTTCAGACCTTTGCACTGCTCTCTAGTATTTTCAACCCTTCATGATCCGCTCAGTATTTTTCAGACATTTTTCATGCTCCCGTCTTTTTCACACACCTTTTATATATATGCTCCTCTATTTTTCAGGCCTTATTATGCTCCTCACATAAAATTTCAGGCCTTTTCATGCTTCCTGAGTATTTTCGTGGAGTCCTGTTTCATTGCTCCTTAGATTTGTCTCACCTTTTGCACTGCTGCTTTCGTCCTTGTTCAGACATTTTCTGGCCTCCTGCAGTATTTTTTCACACCGTTTCATGCTCCTCGTATATTTTAGACCTTTTTATGATCCTCGTATTTTTCACACGTTTTCATGCTCCTCTTATTTTTCCCAGCTTTTCATGCTTTTGTATTTTTGACACCTTTTCATGCTCCTCATATTTTTCGGACTGTTTCATGCTCCTCATATATTTCAGACCGTTTCATGCTCCTCATAATTTTCACACATTTTCATGCTCCACATATTTTTCACACCTTTTAATGCTCCTCATATTTTCCTCACCTTTTCATGCTCTTATTTTTTTTCACACCGTTTCATGCTCCTCATATTTTTCAGAACTTTTCATGGTCTTGATATTTTTCACACTGTTTCATGCTCCTCGTATTTTTCACACCTTTTCATGCTTCTCCTGTTTTTCAGACCTTTTTATGCTCTTCATAATTTTCAGACCTTTTCATGATCTTGATATTTTTCACACCCTTTCATGCTCTTCATATTTTTCAGACCTTTCATGCTCCTCATATTTTTCAGACCTTTTCATGCTCCTCATAGTTTTCACACCTTTTCGTGCTCTTCATATTTTTCAGACCTTTTCATGCTCCAGTATTTTTCAGCCCTTTTCACGCTCCTCCTATATTTCAGGAATTTTCATGGTCCTCGTATTTTTCAGACCTTTTCATGCTCCTCCTATTTTTTCACACCTTTCCATGCTCCTCGTATTTTTCAGACCTTTTCATACTCCTCGTATTTTTCAGATACTTTCGGGGTCTGGATATTTTTCACAACTTTCCTTACTCTTCATATTTTTCAGAACTTATCATGCTCTTCAGATTTTTAACAACACTTCAGTCTCTTTATATTTTTCACACCTATTCATGCTCATCATATTTTTCACACCTTTTCATGCTCCTCGTATTTTTCACACCATTTCATGCTCTTCATATTTTTCAGACCGTTTCATGCTCCTCATATTTTTCAGACCTTTTCATGTTCTTTGTATTTTTCACACCTTGTCAGGCTCCTCATATTTTTCACACCTTTTCATGCTCCTCGTATATTTCAGACCTTTTCATGCTCCTCGTATTTTTCACACTTTTTCATGCCCCTTCGATTTTTCAGACCTTTTCGTGCTCCTCATATTTTTCAGACCTTTCATGCTCCTCATAGTTTTCACACCTTTTCATGCTCCTTATATTTTTCACACCTTTTCATGCTCATCATATTTTTCACACCGTTTCATACTTCTCATATTTTTCAGACCGTTTCATGCTCCTCGTATTTTTGACACCGCTTCATGCTCCTCATATTTTGACACCTTATCATGCTCCTCTTATTTTTCACACCTTTTCATGCTCCTAATATTTTTCACACCTTTTCATGCTCTTCATATTTTTAAGCCCTCTTCATGCTCCTCGTATTTTTCAGACCTTTTCGTGCTCTTCATAATTTACAGACGTTTTCGTGCTCTTCATATTTTTGAAACCTTTTCAAACTCTTCATATATTTTACACCTTTGCATGCTCTTAGTATATTTCAGACCTTTTCATGCTCCTCATGTTTTTCAGACCTTTTCATGCTCCTCCTATTTTTCACACCTTTTCATGCTCCCCGTATTTTTCACACCTTTTTGTGCTACTCGTATTTTTCACACCTTTTCATGCTCTTCCTATTTTTCTGGCTCTTCGTATTTTTCAAACCTTTTCATGTTCCTCGTATTTTTCTCACCATTTCATGCTCCTCGTATTTATTCACGCCTTTTCCATGCTCTTTTGTATTTTTCAACAGCCTTTTCATGGTCCTCGTAGTTTTTCACGCCTTTTCATGCCTCTCTCGTAACTTTTCACGCTTTTGATGCTCCTGTATTTCCAGACCTTTTCATCGCTCTTCATATTTTCAGACCGTTTTCATGCTCCTCCTATTTTTCCACACCTTTTCCTGCTCCTCGTAATTTTCAGCGCCTTTTCATGTTCCTCGTATTTATTCACACTTTTCATGCTCCCCATATTTTTGACAGCTTTTCATGCTCTTCATAATTTTCACACGGTTTCATTCTCCTAATATTTTTCAGACCGTTTCATGCTCCTCGTATTTTTGACACCGTTTCTTGCTCCTCATATTTTTGACAACTTTTCATGCTCTTCGTATTTTTCACACCTTTTCATGCTCTTCATATTTTTCACACCTTTTCATGCACCTCTTATTTTTCACACCTTTTCATGCTCCTCGTATTTTTGAGACCTCTTCATGCTCCTGATATTTTTCAGACCATTTCATGCTCCTCGTCATTTTCAGACATTTTCAATCTCCTCGTATTTTTCAGACCTTTCATGATCCTCTATTTTTCAGACATTTTCATGCTCCTAGTATTTTTCAGACCTTTCATGATACTCGTATTTTTCAGACATTTTCATGCTCCTCGTATTTTTCAGACCTTTTCATTCTCCTAGTATTTTTCAGACATTTTCATGCTCCTCGTATTTTTTAGACCTTTTCATTCTCCTAGTATTTTTCAGACCTTTTCATGCTCCTCGTGTTTTTAAGACCTTTTCATGCTCTTCGTATTTTTAAGACCTCTTCATGCTCCTCGCATTTTTCACACCATTTCATACTCCTCGTCTTTTTCACACCTTTTCATGCTCCTCCAATTTTTCAGGAATTTTCATGGTCCTCGTATTTTTCACACGTTTTCATGCTCCTCGTATATTTCAGACCTGTTCATACTCCTCGTAGTTTTCAGATATTTTCGTGGTCTGGATATTTTTCACAACTTTCCTTACTCTTCATATTTTTCAGAACTTATCATGCTCTTCAGATTTTTAACAACACTTCAGTCTCTTTATATTTTTCACACCTATTCATGCTCATCATATTTTTCACACCTTTTCATGCTCCTCGTATTTTTCACACCATTTCATGCTCTTCATATTTTTCAGACCGTTTCATGCTCCTCATATTTTTCAGACCTTTTCATGTTCTTTGTATTTTTCACACCTTGTCAGGCTCCTCATATTTTTCACACCTTTTCATGCTCCTTGTATATTTCAGACCTTTTCATGCTCCTCATATTTTTCACACTTTTTCATGCCCATCCTATTTTTCAGACCTTTTCATGCTCTTCATAATTTTCAGACCTTTTCATGATCTTGATATTTTTCACACCCTTTCATGCTCTTCATATTTTTCAGACCTTTCATGCTCCTCATATTTTTCAGACCTTTTCATGCTCCTCATAGTTTTCACACCTTTTCGTGCTCTTCATATTTTTCAGACCTTTTCATGCTCCAGTATTTTTCAGCCCTTTTCACGCTCCTCCTATATTTCAGGAATTTTCATGGTCCTCGTATTTTTCAGACCTTTTCATGCTCCTCCTTTTTTTTCACACCTTTCCATGCTCCTCGTATTTTTCAGACCTTTTCATACTCCTCGTATTTTTCAGATACTTTCGGGGTCTGGATATTTTTCACAACTTTCCTTACTCTTCATATTTTTCAGAACTTATCATGCTCTTCAGATTTTTAACAACACTTCAGGCTCTTCATATTTTTCACACCTTTTCATGCTCCTCGTAATTTTCACGCCTTTTCATGCTCATTGTATTTTTCACACTTTTCATGCTCCACATATTTTTCAGACCTTTTCATGCTCCTAATATTTTTCACATGTTTTCATGCTCCTCGTATTTTTGAGACCTGTTCATGCTTCTCATATCTGTCAGACATTTTCATGCTCTTCGTCATTTTCAGACATTTTCCGCCTCCTCGTATTTTTGACACCTTTCATGATCTTCGTATTTTTCAGACCTTTTCATGCTCCTAGTATTTTTCAGACCTTTCATGATCCTCGTATTTTTCAGACATTTTCATGCTCCTCGTATATTTTAGACCCTTTCTTTCTCCTAGTATTTTTAACACCTTTTCTTGCTCCTCATATTTTTCTCACCTTTTCATTCTCTTCATATTTTTCACACCGTTTCATGCTCCTCGTATATTTTAGACCTTTTTATGCTCCTCGTATTTTTCACACGTTTTCATGCTCCTCATATTTTTCAGACCGTTTCATGCTCCTTGTATTTTTCAGACCTTTTCATGGACCTCAAATTTTTCACATCTTTTCATGCTCCTCGTATTTTTCAGGCCTTTTCATGCTCCTCGTATATTTCAGGCCTTTTCACGCTCCTCATATTTTTCACACCTTTTCATGCTCCTCGTAATTTTCACGCCTTTTCATGCTCATCGTATTTTTCACACTTTTCATGCTCCTCGTATTTTTCGGACCTTTTCATGCTCCTAATATTTTTCACACATTTTCATGCCACTCGTATTTTTGAGACCTGTTCATGCTCCTCATATTTGTCAGACCTTTTCAGGCTCTTCGTCATTTTCAGACATTTTCCGCCTCCTCGTATTTTTCACACCTTTCATGATCCTCGTATTTTTCAGACCTTTGCATGCTCCTAGTATTTTTCAGACCTTTCATGATCCTCGTATTTTTCAGACATTTTCATGCTCCTCGTCCTTTTCACACCTTTTCATGCTCCTCCTATTTTTCAGGCCTTTTCATGCTCCTCACATATTTCAGGCCTTTTCATGCTCCTGGTATTTTTGAGTCCTGTTCATGCTCCTTATATTTGTCAGACCTTTTCATGCTCTTCGTCATTTTCAGACATTTTCTGCCTCCTCGTATTTTTCACACCGTTTCATGCTCCTCGTATATTTTAGACCTTTTTATGATCCTCGTATTTTTCACACGTTTTCATGCTCCTCTTATTTTTCCCAGCTTTTCATGCTTTTGTATTTTTGACACCTTTTCATGCTCCTCATATTTTTTGGACTGTTTCATGCTCCTCATATATTTCAGACCGTTTCATGCTCCTCATAATTTTCACACATTTTCATGCTCCACATATTTTTCACACCTTTTAATGCTCCTCATATTTTCCTCACCTTTTCATGCTCTTATTTTTTTTCACACCGTTTCATGCTCCTCATATTTTTCAGAACTTTTCATGGTCTTGATATTTTTCACACTGTTTCATGCTCCTCGTATTTTTCACACCTTTTCATGCTTCTCCTGTTTTTCAGACCTTTTTATGCTCTTCATAATTTTCAGACCTTTTCATGATCTTGATATTTTTCACACCCTTTCATGCACTTCATATTTTTCAGACCTTTTCATGCTACTCATATTTTTCAGACCTTTTCATGCTACTCATAGTTTTCACACCATTTCATGCTCCTCATATTTTTCACACCTTTTCGTGCTCCTGGTATTTTTCACACCTTTTCGTGCTCTTCATAATTTTCACACCTTTTCGTGCTCTTCATGTTTTTTAGACCTTTTCATGCTCCAGTATTTTTCAAACCTTTTCACGCTCCTCCTATTTTTCAGGAATTTTCATGGTCCTCGTATTTTTCAGATCTTTTCATGCTCCTCCTTTTTTTTTCACACCTTTCCATGCTCCTCATATTTTTCAGACCTTGTCATGCTCCTCATACTTTTCACACGTTTTCATGCTCCTTGTATATTTCAGACCTTTTCATGCTCCTCGTATTTTTCAGACATTTCGTGGTCTGGATATGTTTCACAACTTTCCTTACTCTTCATATATTTCAGAACTTATCATGCTCTTCAGATTTTTAACAACACTTCAGGCTCCTCATATATTTTACACCATTTCATGCTCTTCGTATTTTTCACACTTTTTCATGCCCCTCCTATTTTTCAGACCTTTTCATGCTCTTCATAATTTTCAGACCTTTTCATGATCTTGATATTTTCACACCCTTTCATGCTCTTCATATTTTTCAGACCTTTTCATGCTCCTCATATTTTTCAGACCTTTTCATGCTCCTCATAGTTTTCACACCTTTTCGTGCTCTTCATATTTTTCAGACCTTTTCATGCTCCAGTATTTTTCAGCCCTTTTCACGCTCCTCCTATATTTCAGGAATTTTCATGGTCCTCGTATTTTTCAGAGCTTTTCATGCTCCTCCTTTTTTTTCACACCTTTCCATGCTCCTCATATTTTTCAGACCTTTTCATACTCCTCGTATTTTTCAGATATTTTCGGGGTCTGGATATTTTTCACAACTTTCCTTACTGTTTATATTTTTCAGAACTTATCATGCTCTTCAGATTTTTAACAACACTTCAGGCTCTTCATATTTTTCACACCTTTTCATGCTCCTCGTAATTTTCACGCCTTTTCATGCTCATTGTATTTTTCACATTTTTCATGCTCCTCATATTTTCAGACCTTTTCATGCTCCTAATATTTTTTCACATGTTTTCATGCTCCTCGTATTTTTGAGACCTGTTCATGCTTCTCATATTTGTCAGACATTTTCATGCTCTTCGTCATTTTCAGACATTTTCCGCCTCCTCGTATTTTTGACACCTTTCATGATCTTCGTATTTTTCAGACCTTTTCATGCTCCTAGTATTTTTCAGACCTTTCATGATCCTCGTATTTTTCAGACATTTTCATGCTCCTCGTATATTTTAGACCCTTTCTTTCTCCTAGTATTTTTAACACCTTTTCTTGCTCCTCATATTTTTCTCACCTTTTCATTCTATTCATATTTTTCACACCGTTTCATGCTCCTCGTATATTTTAGACCTTTTTATGCTCCTCTTATTTTTCACACGTTTTCATGCTCCTCTTATTTTTCCCAGCTTTTCATGCTCCTTGTATTTTTGACACCTTTTCATGCTCCTCATTTTTTCGGACCGTTTCATGCTCCTCGTATTTTTCAGACTTTTTCATGGACCTCAAATTTTTCACACTTTTTCATGCTCCTCGTATTTTCCAGACTTTTTCATGATCCTCATATTTTTCACACCTTTTCATGCTCCTCGTATTTTTCAGACTTTTTCATGCTCCTCGTCTTTTTCACACCTTTTCAGGCTCCTCCTATTTTTCAGGCCTTTTCATGCTCCTCGGATATTTCAGGCTTTTTCACCCTCCTCATATTTTTCACACCTTTTCATGCTCCTCGTAAATTTCACGCCTTTTCATGCTGATCGTATTTTTCACACTTTTCATGCTCCTCGTATTTTTCAGACCTTTTCATGCTCCTAATATTTTTCACACATTTTCATGCCACTCGTATTTTTGAGACCTGTTCATGCTCGTCATATTTGTCAGACCTTTTCATGCTCTTCGTCATTTTCAGACATTTTCCGCCTCCTCGTATTTTTCACACCTTTCATGATCCTCGTATTTTTCAGACCTTTTCATGCTCCTAGTATTTCTCAAACCTTTCATGATCCTCGTATTTTTCAGACATTTTCATGCTCCTCGTCCTTTTCACACCTTTTCATGCTCCTCCTATTTTTCAGGCCTTTTCATGCCTCTCGTATATTTCAGGCCTTTTTATGCTTCTCGTATTTTCATACATTTTCATGCTCCTCGTATTTTTCAGACATTTTCATGCTCCTGGTATTTTTCAGACCTTTTCATGCTCCTCGAATTTTTCACACTTTTTTATGCTGCTCGTATTTTCCAGATTTTTTTAGCTTCTCATATTCTTCACAGCTTTTCATGCTCCTCGTATTTTTCACACCTTTTCAGGCTCCTCCTATTTTCCAGGCCTTTTCATGCTCCTCATATATTTCAGTCCTTTTCATGCTCCTCGTATTTTTCACACCTTTTCATGCTCCTCCTATTGTTCAGGCCTTTTCATGCTCTTCGTATTCGCCAGGCCATTTCATGCTCCTCGTATTTTTCACACATTTTCATGCTCCTCGTATTTTTCAGGCCTTTTCATGCTCCTGGTATTTTTCAAACCTTTCCTTCTCTTCGTATATTTCACACCTTTTCGTGCTCTTCATATTTTTACACCTTTTCATGCTCATCATATTTTTCACACCTTTTCATGCTCCTAGTATTTTTTACAGCTTTTCATGCTCTTCATATTTTTCAGACCGTTTCATGCTCTTCATATTTTTCAGACCTTTTCATGTTCTTCATATTTTTCACACCTTGTCAGGCTCCTCATATTTTTGCACCTTTTCATGCTCCTCGTATATTTCAGACCTTTTCATGCTCCTCGTATTTTTCACACTTTTTCATGCCCCTTCGATTTTTCAGACCTTTTCGTGCTCCTCATATTTTTCAGACCTTTCATGCTCCTCATATTTTTCACACCTTTTCATGCTCCTTATATTTTTCACACCTTTTCATGCTCATCATATTTTTCACACCGTTTCATACTTCTCATATTTTTCAGACCGTTTCATGCTCCTCGTATTTTTGACACCGTTTCATGCTCCTCATATTTTGACACCTTATCATGCTCCTCTTATTTTTCAGACCTTTTCATGCTCCTAATATTTTTCACACCTTTTCATGCTCTTCATATTTTTAAGATCTCTTCATGCTCCTCGTATTTTTCAGACCTTTTCGTGCTCTTCATAATTTACAGACGTTTTCGTGCTCTTCATATTTTTGAAACCTTTTCAAACTCTTCATATATTTTACACCTTTGCATGCTCTTAGTATATTTCAGACCTTTTCATGCTCCTCATGTTTTTCAGACCTTTTCATGCTCCTCCTATTTTTCACACCTTTTCATGCTCCCCGTATTTTTCTGGCTCTTCGTATTTTTCAAACCTTTTCATGTTCCTCGTATTTTTCTCACCATTTCATGCTCCTCGTATTTTTCACGCCTTTTCATGCTCCTCGTAATTTTCATGCCTTTTCATGTTCCTCGTATTTTTAACACTTTTCATGCTCCCCATATTTTTGACACCTTTTCATGCTCTTCATAATTTTCACACGGTTTCATTCTCCTAATATTTTTCAGACCGTTTCATGCTCCTCGTATTTTTGACACCGTTTCTTGCTCCTCATATTTTTGACAACTTTTCATGCTCTTCGTATTTTTCACACCTTTTCATGCTCTTCATATTTTTCACACCTTTTCATGCACCTCTTATTTTTCACACCTTTTCATGCTCCTCGTATTTTTGAGACCTCTTCATGCTCCTGATATTTTTCAGACCATTTCATGCTCCTCGTCATTTTCAGACATTTTCAATCTCCTCGTATTTTTCAGACCTTTCATGATCCTCTATTTTTCAGACATTTTCATGCTCCTAGTATTTTTCAGACCTTTCATGATACTCGTATTTTTCAGACATTTTCATGCTCCTCGTATTTTTCAGACCTTTTCATTCTCCTAGTATTTTTCAGACATTTTCATGCTCCTCGTATTTTTTAGACCTTTTCATTCTCCTAGTATTTTTCAGACCTTTTCATGCTCCTCGTGTTTTTCAGACCTTTTCATGCTCTTCGTATTTTTAAGACCTCTTCATGCTCCTCGCATTTTTCACACCATTTCATACTCCCCGTCTTTTTTACACCTTTTCATGCTCCTCCAATTTTTCAGGAATTTTCATGGTCCTCGTATTTTTCACACGTTTTCATGCTCCTCGTATGTTTCAGACCTGTTCATACTCCTCGTAGTTTTCAGATATTTTCGTGGTCTGGATATTTTTCACAACTTTCCTTACTCTTCATATTTTTCAGAACTTATAATGCTCTTCAGATTTTTAACAACACTTCAGGCTCTTTATATTTTTCACACCTTTTCATGCTCATCATATTTTTCCACCTTTTCATGCTCCTCGTATTTTTCACACCATTTCATGCTCTTCATATTTTTCACACCTTTTCATGCTCTTCATATTTTTAAGATCTCTTCATGCTCCTCGTATTTTTCAGACCTTTTCGTGCTCTTCATAATTTACAGACGTTTTCGTGCTCTTCATATTTTTGAAACCTTTTCAAACTCTTCATATATTTTACACCTTTGCATGCTCTTAGTATATTTCAGACCTTTTCATGCTCCTCATGTTTTTCAGACCTTTTCATGCTCCTCCTATTTTTCACACCTTTTCATGCTCCCCGTATTTTTCTGGCTCTTCGTATTTTTCAAACCTTTTCATGTTCCTCGTATTTTTCTCACCATTTCATGCTCCTCGTATTTTTCACGCCTTTTCATGCTCCTCGTAATTTTCACGCCTTTTCATGTTCCTCGTATTTTTAACACTTTTCATGCTCCCCATATTTTTGACACCTTTTCATGCTCTTCATAATTTTCACACGGTTTCATTCTCCTAATATTTTTCAGACCGTTTCATGCTCCTCGTATTTTTGACACCGTTTCTTGCTCCTCATATTTTTGACAACTTTTCATGCTCTTCGTATTTTTCACACCTTTTCATGCTCTTCATATTTTTCACACCTTTTCATGGACCTCTTATTTTTCACACCTTTTCATGCTCCTCGTATTTTTGAGACCTCTTCATGCTCCTGATATTTTTCAGACCATTTCATGCTCCTCGTCATTTTCAGACATTTTCAATCTCCTCGTATTTTTCAGACCTTTCATGATCCTCTATTTTTCAGACATTTTCATGCTCCTAGTATTTTTCAGACCTTTCATGATACTCGTATTTTTCAGACATTTTCATGCTCCTCGTATTTTTCAGACCTTTTCATTCTCCTAGTATTTTTCAGACATTTTCATGCTCCTCGTATTTTTTAGACCTTTTCATTCTCCTAGTATTTTTCAGACCTTTTCATGCTCCTCGTGTTTTTCAGACCTTTTCATGCTCTTCGTATTTTTAAGACCTCTTCATGCTCCTCGCATTTTTCACACCATTTCATACTCCCCGTCTTTTTTACACCTTTTCATGCTCCTCCAATTTTTCAGGAATTTTCATGGTCCTCGTATTTTTCACACGTTTTCATGCTCCTCGTATGTTTCAGACCTGTTCATACTCCTCGTAGTATTCAGATATTTTCGTGGTCTGGATATTTTTCACAACTTTCCTTACTCTTCATATTTTTCAGAACTTATAATGCTCTTCAGATTTTTAACAACACTTCAGGCTCTTTATATTTTTCACACCTTTTCATGCTCATCATATTTTTCCACCTTTTCATGCTCCTCGTATTTTTCACACCATTTCATGCTCTTCATATTTTTCAGACCGTTTCATGCTCCTCATATTTTTCAGACCTTTTCATGTTCTTTGTATTTTTCACACCTTGTCAGGCTCCTCATATTTTTCACACCTTTTCCTGCTCCTCATATATTTCAGACCTTTTCATGCTCCTCATATTTTTCACACTTTTTCATGCCCATCCTATTTTTCAGACCTTTTCATGCTCTTCATAATTTTCAGACCTTTTCATGATCTTGATATTTTTCACACCCTTTCATGCTCTTCATATTTTTCAGACCTTTCATGCTCCTCATATTTTTCAGACCTTTCATGCTCCTCATAGTTTTCACACCTTTTCATGCTCCTTATATTTTTCACACCTTTTCATGCTCTTCATGTTTTTCAGACCTTTTCATGCTTCTCATATTTTTCAGACCGTTTCATGCTCCTAGTATTTTTGACACTGTTTCATGCTCCTCATATTTTTCAGACCTTTCATGCTCCTCATAGTTTTCACACCTTTTCATGCTCCTTATATTTTTCACACCTTTTCATGCTCTTCATATTTTTAAGACCTCTTCATGCTCCTCGTATTTTTCAGACCTTTTTGTGCTCTTCATAATTTACAGACGTGTTCGTGCTCTTCATATTTTTGAAACCTTTTCAAGCTCTTCTTATTTTTTACACCTTTTCATGCTCTTCGTATATTTCAGACCTTTTCATGCTCCTTATATTTTTCAGACCTTTTCATGCTCCTCGTATTTTTCACACCTTTTCATGCTCCCCGTATTTTTCACACCTTTTCATGCTCTTCGTATTTTTCACACCTTTTCGTGCTCCTCCTATTTTTCACACTTTTTCTTGCTCTTCGTATTTTTCAGACCTTTTCATGCTCCTCGTATTTTTCTCACCATTTCATGCTCCTCATATTTTTCACACCATTTCATGCTCCTCGTATTTTTCACGCCTTTTCATGCTCTTTGAATTTTTCACGCCTTTTCATGCTCCTCGTATTTTTCAGACCTTTTCATGCTCTTCATATTTTTCAGACCTATTCATGCTCCTCCTATTTTTCACACCTTTTCATCCTCCTCGTAATTTTCACGCCTTTTCATGATCCTCGTTTCATGCTCCTCGTATTTTTCAATCTTTTTCATGCTCCTCGTATTTTTCACACCTTTTCATGCTCCTCATATTTTTCACACCTTTTCATGCTCCTCGTATTTTTCATATCTTTTCATGCTCCTCTTATTTTTCACACCTTTTCATGTTCCTCGTTTCATGCTCCTCGTATTTTTCAATCTTTTTCATGCTCCTCGTATTTTTCACACCTTTTCATTATCCTCGTATATTTCACACCTTTTCATGGTCTTGATATTTTTCACACCTTTTCATGCCCTTCATATATTTCATAACTTTTCATGGTCTTGATATTTTTCACACTGTTTCATGCTCCTCATATTTTTCAGACCTTTTCATGGTCTTCATATTTTTCACACCGTTTGATGCTCTTCATATTTTTCGCACCTTTTCATGCTCTTCATATTTTTCTTACACTTTCATGCTCTTCATATTTCTCACACAGTTTCATGCTCTTCATAGTTTTCTCATCTTTTCATTCTCTTCCTGTTTTTCACGATTTTTTATGCTCTTTGTGTTTTTCACACATTTTCATGCTCTTTGAGGAGCATGAAAAGTCCTGAAAAATACGAAGAGTATGACAAGGTGTGAAAAATACGATGAGCATGAAAAGGTGTAAAAAATACGAGGAGCATGAAAAGGTCTGAAAATTACGAGGAGCATGAAAAGGCCTGAAAAATACGAGGTGCATGAAAAGACCTGAAAAATATGAGGGGCATGAGAAGGTTTCAAATATACTAGGAGCATGAATACGTCTGAAAAATATGAAGAGCATGAAAATGTGTGGAAAATATGAAGAACAGGAAAAGGTGTGAAAAATATGTAGAGCAGGAAAAGGTGTGAAAAATATGAAGAGCACGAAAATGTGTGAAAAATAGGAGGAACATGGAAAGGTGTGAAGAATATGAGCAGCATGAAAAGGTGTGAAAAACATGAGGAGCATGAAAAGGTATGAAAAATATGAAGAGCATGAAAAGGTTTGAAAAATATGAGGACCATGAAAAGGTCTGAAAATTACGAGGAGCATGAAAAGGTCTGAAAAATATGAGGAGCATGAAAAAGCCTGAAAAATACGAGGAGCATGAAAAGGCCTGAAAAACATGGGGGGCATGAAAAGGTCTGATATATACTAGGAGCATGAATACGTCGGAAAAATATGAAGAGCATGAAAATGTGTGAAAATTATGAAGAGCATGAAAAGGTGTGAAAAATATGAAGAGCAGGGAAAGGTGTGAAAAATATGAAGAGCACACAAAGTTGTGAAAAGTAGGAGGAGCACGGAAAAGTGTGAAGAATATGAGGAGCATGAAAAGGTGTGAAAAACATGAGGAGCATGAAAAGGGTTTAAAAACATGAAGAGCATGAAAATGTCCAAAAAATATGAGGAGCATGAAAAGGTCTGAAAAGTACAAGAAGCATGTAAAGGCTTGAAAAATGCGAGGAGCATGAAAAGGCCTGAAAAACATGAGGGGCATGAAAAGGTCTGAAATATACTAGGAGCAGGAATACATCTGAAAAATATGAAGAGCATGAAAATGTGTAAAAAATATGAAGAGCATGAAAATGTTTGAAAAATATGAGGAGCTTGAAAAGGTCTGAAAAATACGAAGAGCATGAAATGGTGTGAACAATATCAAGAGCATGAAAATGTCTAGGAAACATGAAGACCATGAAAAGGTGTGAAAACTATGAGAAGCATGAATAGGTCTGAAATATATGAAGAGCATGAAATGGTGTGAAAAATATCAAGAGCAAGAAAACGTCTGAAAAATATGAAGACCATGAAAAAGTGTGAAAAATATGACGAGCATTTAACGGTGTGAAAAATAGGAGGATCATGAAAAGGTCTGAAATATACGAGGAGCATGAAAAGGCCTGAAATATAGGAGGAGCATCAAAAGGTGTGAAAAATACGAAGATCATGAAAAGGCGTGAAATATACGAGGAGCATGATAAGGTGTGAAAAATACGAGAAGCATGAAAAGGTGTGAAAAATACGAGGAGCATGAAGAGGTGCGAAAAATTCGAGAAGTTTGAAAAGGCATGAAAAATACGACGAGCATGAAAAGTTGTAAATAAACGAGGAACATGACAAGGTCTGAAAAATACGAGGAGCATGAAAAGGTGTGAAAAATACGAAGAGCATGAAAAAGTCCGAAAAATATGAAGAGCCTGAAAGGTGTGAAAAATATGAAGAGCATGTAAAGTTCCAAAAAATATGAAGAGAACTAAAACGTGTGAAATATAGGAGGAGCATGGAAAGGTGTGAAAAGTAAGAGTAGCCTGAAGAGGTCTGAAAAAAAAGAGGAGCCTGAAGAGGTGAGAAAAATACGAGGAACGTGAAAAGGTCTGATAAATACCAGGAGCATGAAAATGCCTGAAAAATAGGAGGAGCATGAAAAGATCTGAAAAATACGAGGAGCATGAAAAGGTCTCAAAAATACGAGGAGCATGAAAAGATGTGAAAAATACGAGGAGCATGAAAAGGTGTGAAAAATATGTGAAGCATGAAAAGGTGTGAAAAATACGAGGAGCATGAAAAGCGCTGAGAAATATGAGGAGCATTAAAAGGTCTGAAAAATACGAGGAGCATGAAAAGGTCTGAAAAATATGAAGAGCCTGAAAAGGTGTGAAAATATGAAGAGCATGAGAAGGTCTGAAGAATAGAGGAGCAAGGAAAGATGTGAAAAATACGAGGAGCATGAAAATGTCTCAAAAATACAAGGAGCATGAAAAGGTGTGAAAAATATGAACAGCCTGAAAAGGTGTGAAAAATATGAATAGCATGAAAAGATATCAAAAATACGAGGAGCATGAAGAGATCTGAAAAATACAAGAGGCATGAAAAGGATTGAAAAATACGAGGAGAATGAAAAGGTGTGAATAATACGAGGAGCATGAAAAGGTCTGAAAAATAACAGGAGCATGGAAAGGTGTAAAAAATATGAGGAGCATGAAATGCCTGAAAAATAGGAGGAGCAGGAAATGTTCAGAAAAATATGAAGAGCCTGAAAAGGTGTGAAAAATATGAAGAGCATGAAAAGTTTGAAAAATATTTAGACCATGAAAAGGTGTGAAAAATAGGAGGAGCATGAAAAGGTGTGAAAAATACGAGGAGCATGAAAAGGACAGAAAAATAGGAGGAGCATGAAAAGGTGTGAAAAATATGTGAAGCATGAAAAGTGTGAAAAATACGAGGAGAATGAATAGGTGTAAATATAGTAGGAGCATGAAAAGGTGTGAAAAATACGATGAGCATGAAAAGGTGTGAAAAACACGAAGAGCACGAAAAGGTGTGAAAAATAAGAAGAGCACGAAAAAGTCTGAAAATACGAGGAGCATGAAGAGGTTTGAAAAATACGAGGAGCATGAAAAGGTGTGAAAAATAAGAGAAGCATGAAAAGGTGTGAAAAACACGAAGATCATGAAAAAGTTGTGAAAAACATGAAGATAATGAAAAGGTGTGAAAAATACGAGGACCATGAAAAGGTGTGAAAAATACGAGGTGCATGAAAAGGTCTGAAAAATACGAGGAGCATGAAAAGACCTGAAATATAGGAGGAGCATCAAAAGGTGTGAAAAATACGAAGATCATGAAAAGGCGTGAAATATACGAGGAGCATGATAAGGTGTGAAAAATACGAGAAGCATGAAAAGGTGTGAAAAATACGAGGAGCATGAAAAGGTGCGAAAAATACGAGGAGCATGAAAAGGTGCGAAAAATTCGAGAAGTTTGAAAAGGTTTCTCAAAAAAAGCGGAGGAGCATGAAAAGGCCTGAACAAAATACGACGAGCATGAAAAGTTGTAAATTTAAACGAGGAACATGACAAGGTCGAAAAATTACGAGGGCATGAAAAGGTGTGAAAAAATACGAGGAGCATGAAAAAGTCGAAAAAAGAAGAGCCTGAAAGGTGTGAAAATATGAAGAGCATGTTGTTAAAGTTTCCAAAAAATATGAAGGAGAACAAAATGTGTGAAATATAGGAGTGAGCATGAAAAGGTTTGGAAAAAGAAAGAGGAGACTGAAGAGCAGTCTTGAAAAAAAAAGAGGAGCCTGAAGAGGTGGTGAAAAATACGAGGAACATGAAAAGGTCTGATTAAAATACCAGGAGCATGAAAATTGCCTGAAAAAATAGGGAGGGAGCATAAAAGATCTGAAAAATCGAGGAGCATTGAAAAGGTCTCAAAATACGAGGAGCATGAAAAGATCTGTAAAAAATACAGGAGCATGAAAAGGTGTGAAAAATATGAGGAGCATGAAAAGGTGTGAAAAATACGAGGAGCATGAAAAGCTCTGAGAAATACGAGGAGCATTAAAAGGTCTGAAAAATACGAGGAGCATGAAAAGGTCTGAAAAATATGAAGAGCCTGAAAAGGTGTGAAAATATGAAGAGCATGAGAAGGTCTGAAGAATAGAGGAGCAAGGAAAGATGTGAAAAATACGAGGAGCATGAAAATGTCTCAAAAATACAAGGAGCATGAAAAGGTGTGAAAAATATGAACAGCCTGAAAAGGTGTGAAAAATATGAATAGCATGAAAAGATATCAAAAATACGAGGAGCATGAAGAGATCTGAAAAATACAAGAGACATGAAAAGGTTTGAAAAATACGAGGAGAATGAAAAGGTGTGAATAATACGAGGAGCATGAAAAGGTCTGAAAAATAACAGGAGCATGGAAAGGTGTAAAAAATATGAGGAGCATGAAATGCCTGAAAAATAGGAGGAGCAGGAAATGTTCTGAATAATATGAAGAGCCTGAAAAGGTGTGAAAAATATGAAGAGCATGAAAAGGTTTGAAAAATATTTAGACCATGAAAAGGTGTGAAAAATAGGAGGAGCATGAAAAGGTGTGAAAAATACGAGGAGCATGAAAAGGACAGAAAAATAGGAGGAGCATGAAAAGGTGTGAAAAATATGTGAAGCATGAAAAGGTGTGAAAAATACGAGGAGAATGAATAGGTGTAAATATAGTAGGAGCATGAAAAGGTGTGAAAAATACGATGAGCATGAAAAGGTGTGAAAAACACGAAGAGCACGAAAAGGTGTGAAAAATAAGAAGAGCACGAAAAAGTCTGAAAATACGAGGAGCATGAAGAGGTTTGAAAAATACGAGGAGCATGAAAAGGTGTGAAAAATAAGAGAAGCATGAAAAGGTGTGAAAAACACGAAGATCATGAAAAGTTGTGAAAAACATGAAGATAATGAAAAGGTGTGAAAAATACGAGGACCATGAAAAGGTGTGAAAAATACGAGGTGCATGAAAAGGTCTGAAAAATACGAGGAGCATGAAAAGACCTGAAATATAGGAGGAGCATCAAAAGGTGTGAAAAATACGAAGATCATGAAAAGGCGTGAAATATACGAGGAGCATGAAAAGGTGTGAAAAATACGAGAAGCATGAAAAGGTGTGAAAAATACGAGGAGCATGAAAAGGTGCGAAAAATACGAGGAGCATGAAAAGGTGCGAAAAATTCGAGAAGTTTGAAAAGGTCTGAAAAATGCGAGGAGCATGAAAAGGCCTGAAAAATACGACGAGCATGAAAAGTTGTAAATAAACGAGGAACATGACAAGGTCTGAAAAATACGAGGAGCATGAAAAGGTGTGAAAAATACGAGGAGCATGAAAAAGTCCGAAAAATATGAAGAGCCTGAAAGGTGTGAAAAATATGAAGAGCATGTAAAGTTCCAAAAAATATGAAGAGAATAAAAATGTGTGAAATATAGGAGGAGCATGAAAAGGTTTGAAAAGAAAGAGGAGACTGAAGAGGTCTGAAAAAAAAAGAGGAGCCTGAAGAGGTGTGAAAAACACGAGGAACATGAAAAGGTCTGATAAATACCAGGAGCATGAAAATGCCTGAAAAATAGGAGGAGCATGAAAAGATCTGAAAAATACGAGGAGCATGAAAAGGTCTCAAAAATACGAGGAGCATGAAAAGATGTGAAAAATACGAGGAGCATGAAAAGGTGTGAAAAATATGTGAAGCATGAAAAGGTGTGAAAAATACGAGGAGCATGAAAAGCTCTGAGAAATACGAGGAGCATTAAAAGGTCTGAAAAATACGAGGAGCATGAAAAGGTCTGAAAAATATGAAGAGCCTGAAAAGGTGTGAAAATATGAAGAGCATGAGAAGGTCTGAAGAATAGAGGAGCAAGGAAAGATGTGAAAAATACGAGGAGCATGAAAATGTCTCAAAAATTCAAGGAGCATGAAAAGGTGTGAAAAATATGAACAGCCTGAAAAGGTGTGAAAAATATGAATAGCATGAAAAGATATCAAAAATACGAGGAGCATGAAGAGATCTGAAAAATACAAGAGGCATGAAAAGGATTGAAAAATACGAGGAGAATGAAAAGGTGTGAATAATACGAGGAGCATGAAAAGGTCTGAAAAATAACAGGAGCATGGAAAGGTGTAAAAAATATGAGGAGCATGAAATGCCTGAAAAATAGGAGGAGCAGGAAATGTTCAGAAAAATATGAAGAGCCTGAAAAGGTGTGAAAAATATGAAGAGCATGAAAAGTTCTGAAAAATATTTAGACCATGAAAAGGTGTGAAAAATAGGAGGAGCATGAAAAGGTGTGAAAAATACGAGGAGCATGAAAAGGACAGAAAAATAGGAGGAGCATGAAAAGGTGTGAAAAATATGTGAAGCATGAAAAGGTGTGAAAAATACGAGGAGCATGAAAAGGTCTGAGAAATACAAGGAGCATTAAAAGTTCTGAAAAATACGAGGAGCTTGAAAAAGTGTGAAAAATACGAAGATCATGAAAGGTGTGAAAAATAGGAAGAGCATGACAAGGCCTGAAAAATATGAGGGGCCTGATAATGTCTGAAAAATACGAGGAGCATGAAAAGGTCTGAAAAATATGAAGAGCCTGAAAAGGTGTGAAAAATATGAAGAGTATGAAAAGGTCCGAAAAATATGAAGAGCACGAAAAGGTGTGAAAAATAGGAGGACCATGAAAATGTCCAAAAAATATGAAGAGCCTGAAAAAGTGTAAAAATATGAAGAGCATTAAAAGGTCCAAAAAATATGAAGAGCACGAAAAGGTTGAAAAATAGGAGGAGCATGAAAAAGTTGAAAAATATGAAGAGCAAGAAAAGCTGTGAAAAATACGAGGAGCTTGAAAAGCTGTGAAAAATACGAGGAGAATGAATAGGTGTAAATATAGTAGGAGCATGAAAAGGTGTGAAAAATACGATGAGCATGAAAAGGTGTGAAAAACACGAAGAGCACGAAAAGGTGTGAAAAATAAGAAGAGCACGAAAAAGTCTGAAAATACGAGGAGCATGAAGAGGTTTGAAAAATAAGAGAAGCATGAAAAGGTGTGAAAAACACGAAGATCATGAAAAGGTGTGAAAAACATGAAGATAATGTAAAGGTGTGAAAAATACGAGGACCATGAAAAGGTGTGAAAAATACGAGGTGCATGAAAAGGTCTGAAAAATACGAGGAGCATGAAAAGACCTGAAATATAGGAGGAGCATCAAAAGGTGTGAAAAATACGCAGATCATGAAAAGGCGTGAAATATACGAGGAGCATGAAAAGGTGCGAAAAATTCGAGAAGTTTGAAAACGTCTGAAAAATGTGAGGAGCATGAAAAGGCCTGAAAAATACGACGAGCATGAAAAGTTGTAAATAAACGAGGAGCATGAAAAGGTCTGAAAAATAAGAGGAGCATGAAAAGGTGTGAAAAATACGAGGAGCATGAAAAAGTCCGAAAAGTATGAAGAGCCTGAAAGGTGTGAAAAATATGAAGAGCATGTAAAGTTCCAAAAAATATGAAGAGAACAAAAACGTGTGAAATATAGGAGGAGCATGAAAAGGTTTGAAAAGAAAGAGGAGCCTGAGGAGGTCTGAAAAAAAAGAGGAGCCTGAAGAGGTGTGAAAAATACGAGGAACATGAAAAGGTCTGACAAATACCAGGAGCATGAAAAGGTGTGAAAAATAGGAGGAGCATGAAAAGATCTGAAAAATACGAGGAGCATGAAAAGGTCTCAAAAATACGAGGAGCATGAAAAGATGTGAAAAATACGAGGAGCATGAAAAGTTGTGAAAAATATGTGAAGCATGAAAATGTGTGAAAAATACGAGGAGCATGAAAAGCTCTGAGAAATACGAGGAGCATTAAAAGGTCTGAAAAATACGAGGAGCATGAAAAGGTGTGAAAAATATGAACAGCCTGAAAAGGTGTGAAAAATATGAATAGCATGAAAAGATATCAAAAATACGAGGAGCATGAAGAGGTCTGAAAAATACAAGAGGCATGAAAAGGTTTGAAAAATACGAGGAGAATGAAAAGGTGTGAATAATACGAGGAGCATGAAAAGGTCTGAAAAATAAGAGGAGCATAAAAAGGTGTGAAAAATACGAGGAGCATGAAATGCCTGAAAAATAGGAGGCGCAGGAAAAGTTCTGAAAAATATGAAGAGCCTGAAAAGGTGTGAAAAATATGAAGAGCATGAAAAGGTCTGAAAAATATTTAGACCATGAAAAGGTGTGAAAAATAGGAGGAGCATGAAAAGGTGTGAAAAATACGAGGAGCATGAAAAGGACAGAAAAATAGGAGGAGCATGAAAAGGTGTGAAAAATATGTGAAGCATGAAAAGATGTGAAAAATACGAGGAGCATGAAAAGGTCTGAGAAATACGAGGAGCATTAAAAGATCTGAAAAATACGAGGAGCTTGAAAAAGTGTGAAAAATACGAAGATCATGAAAGGTGTGAAAAATAGGAAGAGCATGACAAGGCCTGAAAAATATGAGGGGCCTGATAATGTCTGAAAAATAGGAGGAGCATGAAAAGGTCTGAAAAATATGAAGAGCCTGAAAAGGTGTGAAAAATATGAAGAGCATGAAAAGGTCTGAAAAATATTTAGACCATGAAAAGGTGTGAAAAATAGGAGGAGCATGAAAAGGTGTGAAAAATACGAGGAGCATGAAAAGGACAGAAAAATAGGAGGAGCATGAAAAGGTGTGAAAAATATGTGAAGCATGAAAAGATGTGAAAAATACGAGGAGCATGAAAAGGTCTGAGAAATACGAGGAGCATTAAAAGATCTGAAAAATACGAGGAGCTTGAAAAAGTGTGAAAAATACGAAGATCATGAAAGGTGTGAAAAATAGGAAGAGCATGACAAGGCCTGAAAAATATGAGGGGCCTGATAATGTCTGAAAAATACGAGGAGCATGAAAAGGTCTGAAAAATATGAAGAGCCTGAAAAGGTGTGAAAAATATGAAGAGTATGAAAAGGTCCGAAAAATATGAAGAGCACGAAAAGGTGTGAAAAATAGGAGGACCATGAAAATGTCCAAAAAATATGAAGAGCCGGAAAAAGTGTAAAAAATATGAAGAGCATTAAAAGGTCCAAAAAATATGAAGAGCACGAAAAGGTTGAAAAATAGGAGGAGCATGAAAAAGTTGAAAAATATGAAGAGCAAGAAAAGCTGTGAAAAATACAAGGAGCTTGAAAAGCTGTGAAAAATACGAGGAGAATGAATAGGTGTAAATATAGTAGGAGCATGAAAAGGTGTGAAAAATACGATGAGCATGAAAAGGTGTGAAAAACACGAAGAGCACGAAAAGGTGTGAAAAATAAGAAGAGCACGAAAAAGTCTGAAAATACGAGGAGCATGAAGAGGTTTGAAAAATACGAGGAGCATGAAAAGGTGTGAAAAATAAGAGAAGCATGAAAAGGTGTGAAAAACACGAAGATCATGAAAAGGTGTGAAAAACATGAAGATAATGAAAAGGTGTGAAAAATACGAGGACCATGAAAAGGTGTGAAAAATACGAGGTGCATGAAAAGGTCTGAAAAATACGAGGAGCATGAAAAGACCTGAAATATAGGAGGAGCATCAAAAGGTGTGAAAAATACGAAGACCATGAAAAGGCGTGAAATATACGAGGAGCATGATAAGGTGTGAAAAATACGAGAAGCATGAAAAGGTGTGAAAAATACGAGGAGCATGAAAAGGTGCGAAAAATACGAGGAGCATGAAATGGTGCGAAAAATTCGAGAAGTCTGAAAAGGTCTGAAAAATGCGAGGAGCATGAAAAGGCCTGAAAAATACGACGAGCATGAAAAGTTGTAAATAAACGAGGAACATGACAAGGTCTGAAAAATACGAGGAGCATGAAAAGGTGTGAAAAATACGAGGAGCATGAAAAAGTCCGAAAAATATGAAGAGCCTGAAAGGTGTGAAAAATATGAAGAGCATGTAAAGTTCCAAAAAATATAAAGAGAACAAAAATGTGTGAAATATAGGAGGAGCATGAAAAGGTTTGAAAAGAAAGAGGAGACTGAAGAGGTCTGAAAAAAAAAGAGGAGCCTGAAGAGGTGTGAAAAATACGAGGAACATGAAAAGGTCTGATAAATACCAGGAGCATGAAAATGCCTGAAAAATAGGAGGAGCATGAAAAGATCTGAAAAATACGAGGAGCATGAAAAGGTCTCAAAAATACGAGGAGCATGAAAAGATGTGAAAAATACGAGGAGCATGAAAAGGTGTGAAAAATATGTGAAGCATGAAAATGTGTGAAAAATACGAGGAGCATGAAAAGCTCTGAGAAATACGAGGAGCATTAAAAGGTCTGAAAAATACGAGGAGCATGAAAAGGTCTGAAAAATATGAAGAGCCTGAAAAGGTGTGAAAAATATGAAGAGCATGAAAAGGTCTGAAGAATACGAGGACCATGAAAAGATGTGAAAAATACAAGGAGCATGAAAATGTTTCAAAAATACAAGGAGCATGAAAAGGTGTGAAAAATATGAACAGCCTGAAAAGGTGTGAAAAATATGAATAGCATGAAAAGATATCAAAAATACGAGGAGCATGAAGAGGTCTGAAAAATACAAGAGGCATGAAAAGGTTTGAAAATACGAGGAGAATGAAAAGGTCTGAAAAATACGAGGAGCATGAAAAGGTCTGAAAAATATGAAGAGCCTGAAAAGGTGTGAAAAATATGAAGAGCATGAAAAGGTCTGAAGAATACGAGGAGCATGAAAAGATGTGAAAAATACAAGGAGCATGAAAATGTTTCAAAAATACAAGGAGCATGAAAAGGTGTGAAAAATATGAACAGCCTGAAAAGGTGTGAAAAATATGAATAGCATGAAAAGATATCAAAAATACGAGGAGCATGAAGAGGTCTGAAAAATACAAGAGGCATGAAAAGGTTTGAAAATACGAGGAGAATGAAAAGGTGTGAATAATACGAGGAGCATGAAAAGGTCTGAAAAATAAGAGGAGCATGAAAAGGTGTAAAAAATACGAGGAGCATGAAATGCCTGAAAAATAGGAGGAGCAGGAAAAGTTCTGAAAAATATGAAGAGCCTGAAAAGGTGTGAAAAATATGAAGAGTATGAAAAGGTTTGAAAAATATTTAGACCATGAAAAGGTGTGAAAAATAGGAGGAGCATGAAAAGGTGTGAAAAATACGAGGAGCATGAAAAGGACAGAAAAATAGGAGGAGCATGAAAAGGTGTGAAAAATATGTGAAGCATGAAAAGGTGTGAAAAATACGAGGAGCATGAAAAGGTCTGAGAAATACGAGGAGCATTAAAAGATCTGAAAAATACGAGGAGCTTGAAAAAGTGTGAAAAATACGAAGATCATGAAAGGTGTGAAAAATACGAAGAGCATGACAAGGCCTGAAAAATATGAGGGGCCTGATAATGTCTGAAAAATAGGAGGAGCATGAAAAGGTCTGAAAAATATGAAGAGCCTGAAAAGGTGTGAAAAATATGAAGAGCATGAAAAGGTTTGAAAAATATTTAGACCATGAAAAGGTGTGAAAAATAGGAGGACCATGAAAATGTCCAAAAAATATGAAGAGCCTGAAAAAGTGTAAAAAATATGAAGAGCATTAAAAGGTCCAAAAAATATGAAGAGCACGAAAAGGTTGAAAAATAGGAGGAGCATGAAAAAGTTGAAAAATATGAAGAGCAAGAAAAGCTGTGAAAAATACAAGGAGCTTGAAAACCTGTGAAAA
The DNA here is from genome assembly GCF_019320065.1 of Cervus canadensis. NCBI lineage: Eukaryota > Metazoa > Chordata > Mammalia > Artiodactyla > Cervidae > Cervus > Cervus canadensis. Next base: position 42,408,775 of record NC_057406.1, on the reverse strand, counting down.
ATACGAGGAGAATGAATAGGTGTAAATATAGTAGGAGCATGAAAAGGTGTGAAAAATACGATGAGCATGAAAAGGTGTGAAAAACACGAAGAGCACGAAAAGGTGTGAAAAATAAGAAGAGCATGAAAAAGTCTGAAAATACGAGGAGCATGAAGAGGTTTGAAAAATACGAGGAGCATGAAAAGGTGTGAAAAATATGAAGAGCATGAAAAGGTGTGAAAAACAGGAAGATCATGAAAAAGTGTGAAAAACATGAAGATAATGAAAAGGTGTGAAAAATACGAGGACCATGAAAAGGTGTGAAAAATAGGAGGTGCATGAAAAGGTCTGAAAAATACAAGGAGCATGAAAAGGCCTGAAATATAGGAGGAGCATCAAAAGGTGTGAAAAATACGAAGATCATGAAAAGGCGTGAAATATACGAGGATCATGATAAGGTGTGAAAAATACGAGGAGCATGAAGAGGTGTGAAAAATTCGAGAAGTTTCAAAAGGTCTGAAAAATGCGAGGAGCATGAAAAGGCCTGAAAAATACGACGAGCATGAAAAGTTGTAAATAAACGAGGAACATGACAAGGTCTGAAAAATACGAGGAGCATGAAAAGGTGTGAAAAATACGAGGAGCATGAAAAGGTCCGAAAAATATGAAGAGCCTGAAAGGTTTGAAAAATATGAAGAGCATGTAAAGTTCCAAAAAATATGAAGAGAACGAAAACGTGTGAAATATAGGAGGAGCATGAAAAGGTGTGAAAAATAAGAGGAGCCTGAAGAGGTCTGAAAAAAAAGAGGAGCCTGAAGAGGTGTGAAAAATACGAGGAACATGAAAAGGTCTGAAAAATACGAGGAGCATGAAAAGATGTGAAAAATACGAGGAGCATGAAAAGGTGTTGAAAAATACGAGGCGCATGAAAAGGCCAGAAAAATAGGAGGAGCATGAAAAGGTGTGAAAAATATGTGAAGCATGAAAAGGTGTGAAAAATACGAGGAGCTTGAAAAGCTGTGAAAAATACGAGGAGAATGAATAGGTGTAAATATAGTAGTAGCATGAAAAGGTGTGAAAAATACCAGGAGCATGATAAGGTGTGAAAAATAGGAGTATCATGAAGAGGTCTAAAAAGTAAGCAGAACATGAAAAGGTTGAAAAATACGACGAGAAGGAAAAGGTTTGAAAAATAGGAGGATCACGAAAAGTTGTGAAAAATACGAGGAGCATGAAGAGGTGTGAAAAATACGAGGAGCTTTTAAAGGTCTCAAAAATACGAGGAGCATGAAAAGTTGTGAATAAACGAGGAGAATGACAAGGTCTGAAAAATACAAGGAGCATGAAAAGGTGTGAAAAATATAGGAGAATGACAAGGCCTGAAAAATACGAGGGTCATGAAAAGGTCTGAAAAATACGAGGAGCATGAAAAGGTGTGAAAAATTCGAAGATCATGACAAGTTCTGACAAATACAAAGATCATGACAAGTGTTGAAAAATACGGGGAGCAGGGAGAGGTGTGAAAAATATAGGAGCATGAAAACATGTGAAAAATACGAGAAGCATGAAAAGGTGTGAAAAACACAAAGATCATGAAAAGGTGTGAAAAATATGCAGATAATGAAAAGGTGTGAAAAATACAAGGAGCATGAAATGCCTGAAAAATAGGAGGAGCAGGAAAAGTTCTGAAAAATATGAAGAGCCTGAAAAGGTGTGAAAAATATGAAGAGCATTAAAAGGTCTGAAAAATATTTAGACCATGAAAAGGTGTGAAAAATAGGAGGAGCATGAAAAGGTGTGAAAAATACGAGGAGCATGAAAAGGCCAGAAAAATAGGAGGAGCATGAAAAGGTGTGAAAAATATGTGAAGCATGAAAAGGTGTGAAAAATACGAGGAGCATGAAAAGGTCTGAGAAATACGAGGAGCATTGAAAGTCCTGAAAAATACGAGGAGCTTGAAAAAGTGTGAAAAATACAAAGATCGTGAAAGGTGTGAAAAATACGAAGAGCATGACAATGCCTGAAAAATATGAGGGGCCTGATAATGTCTGAAAAATACGAGGAGCATCAAAAGGTCTGAAAAATATGAAGAGCCTGAAAAGGTGTGAAAAATATGAAGAGTATGAAAAGGTCCGAAAAATATGAAGAGCACGAAAAGGTGTGAAAAATAGGAGGACCATGATCATGTCTGAAAAATATGAAGAGCCTGAAAAAGTGTAAAAAATATGAAGAGCATTAAAAGGTCCAAAAAATATGAAGAGCACGAAAAGGTTGAAAAATAGGAGGAGCATGAAAAAGTTGAAAAATATGAAGAGCAAGAAAAGCTGTGAAAAATACAAGGAGCTTGAAAAGCTGTGAAAAATACGAGGAGCATGAAAAGGCCAGAAAAATAGGAGGAGCATGAAAAGGTGTGAAAAATACGAGGAGCATGAAAAGGTCTGAAAAAAAAGAGGAGCATGAAAAGGTGTGAAAAAACGAGGAGCACGAAAACTTGTGAAAAATACGAGAAGCATGAAGAGGTGCGAAAAATTCGAGAAGGCTGAAAAAGTCTGAAAAATGCGAGGAGCATGAAAAGGCCTGAAAAATACGACGATCATGAAAAGTAGTGAATAAACGAGGAACATGACAAGGTCTGAAAAATACGAGGAGCATGAAAAGGTGTGAAAAATACGAGGAGAATGACAAGGCCTGAAAAGTACGATAGTCCTGAAAAGATCTGAAAAATACGAGGATCATGAAAAGGTCTGAAAAATATGAAGAGCCTGAAAAGGAGTGAAAAACATGAAGAGCATGTAAAGTTCCAAAAAATATGAAGAAAACGAAAAGGTGTGAAAAATAGGAGGAGCATGAAACGGTCTGAAAATTAAGAGGAGCCTGAAGAGGTGTGAACAATACGAGGAGCATGAAAAGGTCTGATAAATACCAGGAGCATGAAGAGGTGTGAAAAATAGGAGGAGCATGAAAAGGTCTGAAAAATAGGAGGAGCATGAAAAGGTGTTAAAAATACGAGGAGCATGAAAAGGCCAGAAAAATAGGAGGAGCATGAAAAGGTGTGAAAAATATGTGAAGCATGAAACTGTGTGAAAAATACGAGGAGCATGAAAAGGTCTGAGAAATACAAGGAGCAATAAAAGTTCTGAATAATACTAGGAGCATGAAAAGGTCTGAAAAATATGAAGAGCCTGAAAAGGTGTGCAAAATATGAAGAGCCTGAAAAGGTGTGAAAAATATGAAGAGCACGAAAATGTCTGAAAAACACGAGGAGCAAGAAAAGATGTGAAAAATACGAGGAGCATGAAAATGTCTCAAATATACAAGGAGCATGAAAAGGTGTGAAAAATATGAACAGCCTGAAAAGGTGTGAAAAATATGAATAGCATGAAAAGGTGTCAAAAATACAAGGAGCATGAAGAGGTCTGAAAAATACAAGAGGAATGAAAAGTTTTGAAAAATAGGAGGAGAATGAAAAGGTGTGAAAAATACGAGGAGCATGAAAAGGTCTGAAAAATAAGAGGAGCATGAAAAGGTCTCAATAATATGAAGAGCATGAAAAGGTGTGAAAAATAAGAGGAGCATGAAAAGGTGTGAAAAATATAAGGAGCATGAACAGGTGAGAAAATAGGAGGAGCATGAAAAGGTGTGAAAAATTCGAAGATCATGAAAAGGTGTGAAAAAAAAGAAGATCAAGACAAATTGTGAAAACTTCGAGGAGCATGAAAAGGTGAAAAATACAAGGAGCATGAAAAGGTGTGAAAAATTCGAAGATCATGAATAGGAGTGAAAAAAACGAAGATCATGACAAGTTGTGAAAACTATGAGGAGCATGAAATGGTGAAAAATACGAGGAGCATGAAAAGGTGTGAAAATTCGAGGATCATGAAAATGTGTGAAAAATACGAAGATCATGACAAATTGTGAAAAATACGAAGAGCATGAAAAGGCCTGAAATATAGGAGGAGCATGAAAAGGTGTGAAAAATACGAAGATCATGAAAAGGTGTGAAATATACGAGGAGCATGAAAAGGTGTGCAAAATACGAGATGCATGAAAAGGTGTGAAAAATACGAGGAGCATGAAAAGGTGTGAAAAATACGAGGAGCACGAAAAGTTGTGAAAAATACGACGAGCATGAAGAGGTGTGAAAAATACGAGAAGCTTGAAAAGGTCTGAAAAATGCGAGGAGCATGAAAAGGCCTGAAAAATATGACGAGCATGAAAAGTTGTGAATAAAGGATGAGCATGACAAGGTCTGAAAAATACGAGAAGCATGAAAAGTTCTGAAAAATATGAAGAGCCTGATAAGATGTGAAAAATATGAAGAGCATGTAAAGTTCCGAAAAATATGAAGAGCACGAAAAGGTGTGAAAAATAGGAGGAGCATGAAAAGGTGTGAAAAATACGAGGAGCATGAAAAGGTCTGAAAAATAAGAGGAACCTGAAGCGGTGTGAAAAATACGAGGAGCATGAAAAGGTCTGATAAACACCAGGAGTATGAAAAGGCCTGAAATACATAGGAGGGGCATGAAAAGTTCTGAAAAATACGAGGAGCATGAAAAAGGCTGAAAAATATGAAGAGCATGAAAAGGTGTGGAAAATATGAAGAGCATGAAAAGGTCTGAAAAATATTAAGACCATGAAAAGCTGTGAAAAATAGGAGGAGCATTAAAAGGTGTGAAAAATACGAGGAGCATGAACAGGCCAGAAAAATACGAGGAGCATGAAAAGGTCGGAAAAATAAAAGGAGCATGAAAAGTTGTGAAAAATATGAGGAGCATGAAAAAGTTAAAAAATACGAGGAGCATGAAAAGGTCGGAAAAATATGAAGAGCGTGAACAGGTGTGAAATATATGAAGAAAATGAAAAGTTCCAAAAAATATAAAGAGCACGAAAAGGTGTGAATAATAGGAGGAGCTTGAAAAGGTGGGAAAAATACGAGGAGCATGAAAAGGTCTGACAAATAAGAGGAGCATGAAAAGGTGTGAAAAATACGAGGAGCATGAAATGGTCTGAAAAATACCAGCAGCATGAAAATGCCTGAAAAATAGGAGGAACATGAAAAGGTCTGAAAGAAAAGAGGAGCATGAAAAGGTCTGAAAAATATGAAGAGCACGAAAAGGTGTGAAAATTATGAAGAGCATGAAAAGGTTTGAAAAATATGAAGACAATGAAAAGGTGTGAAAAACAGGAGCATGAAAAGGTGTCAAAAATACGAGGAGCATGAAAAGGTGTGAAAAATACGAGGAGCATGAAAACGTGTGAAAAATAAGAAGATCATGAAGAGGTCTGAAAAATACGAAGATCATGAAAAGGTATGAAAAATACGAGGAGCATGAAAAGGTGTGAAAACTACGAGGAGCATGAAAAGGAATAAAAATACGAGGTGCATGAAAAGATGTGAAAAAATACGAGGAGCATGAAAATATCTCAAAAATAAAAGGAGCATGAAAAGGTGTGAAAAATACGAGGAGCATGAAAAGGTCTGAAAAATATGAAGAGCATGAAAAGGTGTGAAAAGTAGGAGGAGCATGAAAAGGTCTGAAAAATATGAAGATCACAAAAAGGTGTGAAAAATATGAGGAGCATGAAAAGATGTGAAAATAAGAGGAGAATGAAAAGGTGTGAAAAATAGGAGGAGCAAAAAAGGTGTGAAAAATACGAGGAGCAGGAAAGGGTGTGAAAAATAGGAGGAGCACAAAAAGGTGTGAAAAATACGAGGAGCATGAAAAGGTGTGAAAAATATGAGGAGAAAGAAAAGGTCTGAAAAACATGAGGAAGATCAAAATATGTGAAAAATTAGAAGAGCCTGAAAAGGTGTGAAAATATGAAGAGCATGAAAAGGTCTGAAAAATATGAAGAGCATGAAAAGGTGTGAAAAATATGAAGTACACAAAACGGTATGGAAAATACGAGGGGCATGAAATGACATGAAAAATACGAGGAGCATGAAAAGATCTGAAAAATAAGAGGAGCATGAAACCGTCTGAAAAATATGAAGAGCATGAAAAGTTGAGAAAAATTTGAGGAGCATGAAAAGTTTTGATAAATACGAGGAACATGAAAAGGTTTGAAAAATATGAAGAGCATGAAAAGGAGTGAAAAACACGAGGATCATGAAAAGATGTGAAAAACACGAGGGGCATGAAAATGTGTGAAAAAGACGAGGAGCACGAAAAGTTGTGAAAAATAGGGAGGAGCATGAAAAGGCCAGAAAAATATGAGCAGCATGAAAACGTCTGAAAAATACGAAGAGCATGAAAACGAGTGAAAAATATGAAGAGCCTGAAAAGGTGTGAAAAATACGAGGAGCATGAAAAGGTCTGAAAAATATGAGGAGCATGAAAAGGTGTGTAAAATATGAAGCGCAAGAAAAGTTCTGAAAAATACGAGGGGCACGCAAAGGTGTGAAAAATACGAGGAGCATGAAAAGCTGTGAAAAATACGAGGAGCATGAAATCTGTGAAAAATACGAGGAACATGAAAAGGCCTGAAAAATAGGTGGAGCATGAAAAGGCGTGAAAAATGCGAGGAGCATGAAAAGGCATGAAAAATACGAGGAGCATGAAAAGGCGTTAAATATACGCGGGGCGTGAAAAGGTCTGAACAATATGAGGAGCATGAAATGGTCTGAAAAATATGAAGAGCCTGAAAAGTTGTCAAAACTATGAAGAGCACGAAGAAGTCTGAAAAATACGAGGAGCACGAGAAGGTGTGAAAAATACGAGGAGCATGAAAAGGTGTGAAAAATACGAGGAGCATAAAATGGTGTGAAAAAAAGGGAGGAGCATGAAAAGACCTGAAAAATAGGAGGAGCCTGAAAAGGTGTGAAAAATATGAAGAGCATGAAAAGGTCTAATAATATGAAGAGCCTGAAAAGGTGTGAAAAATATGAAGAGCATGAAAAGTTCTGAAAAATGAGAAGAGCACGAAAAGGTGTGAAAAATATAAAGAGCATGAAAAGGTCTGAAAAATAGGAGGAGCACGAAAAGGTGTGAAAAATATGAAGAGCACAAAAAGGTCTGAAAAATATGAAGATCACGAAAAGGTGTGAAAAATACGAGGAGCATGAAAAGGTGTGAAAAATTCGAGGAGGATGAAAAGGTCTGAAAAATACGAGGAGAATGAAAAGGTATGAAAATTACGAGGAGCTTGAAAAGATGGGAAAAATACCAGGTGCAAGAAAAGGTGTGAAAAATAGGGAGAAGCATGAAAAGTCCTGAAAAATACGAGCAGCATGAAAAGGTCTGAAAAATACGAGGAGCATGAAAAGGTCTGAAAAATAAGAGGAGCATGAAAAGGTGTGAAAAATAGGAGGAGTACGAAAAGTCGTGAAAAATATGAGGAGCATGAAAAGGACAGAAAAATATGAGGAGCATGAAAAGGTGTGAAAAATATGTGAAGCATGAAAAGGTGTGAAAAATACGAGGAGCATGAAAAGGTCTGAGAAATACGAGGAGCATTAAAAGTTCTGAAAAAACGAGGAGCTTGAAAAAGTGTGAAAAATACGAAGATCATGAAAGGTGTGAAAAATATGAAGAGCATGACAAGGCCTGAAAAATATGAGGGGCCTGATAATGTCTGAAAAATAGGAGGAGCATGAAAAGGTCTGAAAAATATGAAGAGCCTGAAAAGGTGTGAAAAATATGAAGAGTATGAAAAGGTCCGAAAAATATGAAGAGCACGAAAAGGTGTGAAAAATAGGAGGACCATGAAAATGTCCAAAAAATATGAAGAGCCTGAAAAAGTGTAAAAATATGAAGAGCATTAAAAGGTCCAAAAAATATGAAGAGCACGAAAAGGTTGAAAAATAGGAGGAGCATGAAAAAGTTGAAAAATATGAAGAGCAAGAAAAGCTGTGAAAAATACAAGGAGCTTGAAAAGCTGTGAAAAATACGAGGAGAATGAATAGGTGTAAATATAGTAGGAGCATGAAAAGGTGTGAAAAATACGATGAGCATGAAAAGGTGTGAAAAACACGAAGAGCACGAAAAGGTGTGAAAAATAAGAAGAGCATGAAAAAGTCTGAAAATACGAGGAGCATGAAGAGGTTTGAAAAATACGAGGAGCATGAAAAGGTGTGAAAAATAAGAGAAGCATGAAAAGGTGTGAAAAACAGGAAGATCATGAAAAGGTGTGAAAAACATGAAGATAATGAAAAGGTGTGAAAAATACGAGGACCATGAAAAGGTGTGAAAAATAGGAGGTGCATGAAAAGGTCTGAAAAATACAAGGAGCATGAAAAGGCCTGAAATATAGGAGGAGCATCAAAAGGTGTGAAAAATACGAAGATCATGAAAAGGCGTGAAATATACGAGGATCATGATAAGGTGTGAAAAATACGAGGAGCATGAAGAGGTGTGAAAAATTCGAGAAGTTTCAAAAGGTCTGAAAAATGCGAGGAGCATGAAAAGGCCTGAAAAATACGACGAGCATGAAAAGTTGTAAATAAACGAGGAACATGACAAGGTCTGAAAAATACGAGGAGCATGAAAAGGTGTGAAAAATACGAGGAGCATGAAAAGGTCCGAAAAATATGAAGAGCCTGAAAGGTTTGAAAAATATGAAGAGCATGTAAAGTTCCAAAAAATATGAAGAGAACGAAAACGTGTGAAATATAGGAGGAGCATGAAAAGGTGTGAAAAATAAGAGGAGCCTGAAGAGGTCTGAAAAAAAAGAGGAGCCTGAAGAGGTGTGAAAAATACGAGGAACATGAAAAGGTCTGAAAAATACGAGGAGCATGAAAAGATGTGAAAAATACGAGGAGCATGAAAAGGTGTTGAAAAATACGAGGCGCATGAAAAGGCCAGAAAAATAGGAGGAGCATGAAAAGGTGTGAAAAATATGTGAAGCATGAAAAGGTGTGAAAAATACGAGGAGCTTGAAAAGCTGTGAAAAATACGAGGAGAATGAATAGGTGTAAATATAGTAGTAGCATGAAAAGGTGTGAAAAATACCAGGAGCATGATAAGGTGTGAAAAATAGGAGTATCATGAAGAGGTCTAAAAAGTAAGCAGAACATGAAAAGGTTGAAAAATACGACGAGAAGGAAAAGGTTTGAAAAATAGGAGGATCACGAAAAGTTGTGAAAAATACGAGGAGCATGAAGAGGTGTGAAAAATACGAGGAGCTTTTAAAGGTCTCAAAAATACGAGGAGCATGAAAAGTTGTGAATAAACGAGGAGAATGACAAGGTCTGAAAAATACAAGGAGCATGAAAAGGTGTGAAAAATATAGGAGAATGACAAGGCCTGAAAAATACGAGGGTCATGAAAAGGTCTGAAAAATACGAGGAGCATGAAAAGGTGTGAAAAATTCGAAGATCATGACAAGTTCTGACAAATACAAAGATCATGACAAGTGTTGAAAAATACGGGGAGCAGGGAGAGGTGTGAAAAATATAGGAGCATGAAAACATGTGAAAAATACGAGAAGCATGAAAAGGTGTGAAAAACACAAAGATCATGAAAAGGTGTGAAAAATATGCAGATAATGAAAAGGTGTGAAAAATACGAGGAGCATGAAATGCCTGAAAAATAGGAGGAGCAGGAAAAGTTCTGAAAAATATGAAGAGCCTGAAAAGGTGTGAAAAATATGAAGAGCATTAAAAGGTCTGAAAAATATTTAGACCATGAAAAGGTGTGAAAAATAGGAGGAGCATGAAAAGGTGTGAAAAATACGAGGAGCATGAAAAGGTCTGAGAAATACGAGGAGCATTAAAAGTTCTGAAAAATACGAGGAGCTTGAAAAAGTGTGAAAAATACGAAGATCATGAAAGGTGTGAAAAATAGAAAGAGCATGACAAGGCCTGAAAAATATGAGGGGCCTGATAATGTCTGAAAAATAGGAGGAGCATGAAAAGGTCTGAAAAATATGAAGAGCCTGAAAAGGTGTGAAAAATATGAAGAGTATGAAAAGGTCCGAAAAATATGAAAAGCACGAAAAGGTGTGAAAAATAGGAGGACCATGAAAATGTCCAAAAAATATGAAGAGCCTGAAAAAGTGTAAAAAATATGAAGAGCATTAAAAGGTCCAAAAAATATGAAGAGCACGAAAAGGTTGAAAAATAGGAGGAGCATGAAAAAGTTGAAAAATATGAAGAGCAAGAAAAGCTGTGAAAAATACAAGGAGCTTGAAAAGCTGTGAAAAATACGAGGAGAATGAATAGGTGTAAATATAGTAGGAGCATGAAAAGGTGTGAAAAATACGATGAGCATGAAAAGGTGTGAAAAACACGAAGAGCATGAAAAGGTGTGAAAAATAAGAAGAGCATGAAAAAGTCTGAAAATACGAGGAGCATGAAGAGGTTTGAAAAATACGAGGATTTCATGCTCCTCGTATTTTTCACACTTTTTCATGCCCCTTCGATTTTTCAGACCTTTTCGTGCTCCTCATATTTTTCAGACCTTTCATGCTCCTCATAGTTTTCACACCTTTTCATGCTCCTTATATTTTTCACACCTTTTCATGCTCATCATATTTTTCACACCGTTTCATACTTCTCATATTTTTCAGACCGTTTCATGCTCCTCGTATTTTTGACACCGCTTCATGCTCCTCATATTTTGACACCTTATCATGCTCCTCTTATTTTTCACACCTTTTCATGCTCCTAATATTTTTCACACCTTTTCATGCTCTTCATATTTTTAAGCCCTCTTCATGCTCCTCGTATTTTTCAGACCTTTTCGTGCTCTTCATAATTTACAGACGTTTTCGTGCTCTTCATATTTTTGAAACCTTTTCAAACTCTTCATATATTTTACACCTTTGCATGCTCTTAGTATATTTCAGACCTTTTCATGCTCCTCATGTTTTTCAGACCTTTTCATGCTCCTCCTATTTTTCACACCTTTTCATGCTCCCCGTATTTTTCTGGCTCTTCGTATTTTTCAAACCTTTTCATGTTCCTCGTATTTTTCTCACCATTTCATGCTCCTCGTATTTTTCACGCCTTTTCATGCTCCTCGTAATTTTCATGCCTTTTCATGTTCCTCGTATTTTTAACACTTTTCATGCTCCCCATATTTTTGACACCTTTTCATGCTCTTCATAATTTTCACACGGTTTCATTCTCCTAATATTTTTCAGACCGTTTCATGCTCCTCGTATTTTTGACACCGTTTCTTGCTCCTCATATTTTTGACAACTTTTCATGCTCTTCGTATTTTTCACACCTTTTCATGCTCTTCATATTTTTCACACCTTTTCATGCACCTCTTATTTTTCACACCTTTTCATGCTCCTCGTATTTTTGAGACCTCTTCATGCTCCTGATATTTTTCAGACCATTTCATGCTCCTCGTCAGTTTCAGACATTTTCAATCTCCTCGTATTTTTCAGACCTTTCATGATCCTCTATTTTTCAGACATTTTCATGCTCCTAGTATTTTTCAGACCTTTCATGATACTCGTATTTTTCAGACATTTTCATGCTCCTCGTATTTTTCAGACCTTTTCATTCTCCTAGTATTTTTCAGACATTTTCATGCTCCTCGTATTTTTTAGACCTTTTCATTCTCCTAGTATTTTTCAGACCTTTTCATGCTCCTCGTGTTTTTAAGACCTTTTCATGCTCTTCGTATTTTTAAGACCTCTTCATGCTCCTCGCATTTTTCACACCATTTCATACTCCCCGTCTTTTTTACACCTTTTCATGCTCCTCCAATTTTTCAGGAATTTTCATGGTCCTCGTATTTTTCACACGTTTTCATGCTCCTCGTATGTTTCAGACCTGTTCATACTCCTCGTAGTTTTCAGATATTTTCGTGGTCTGGATATTTTTCACAACTTTCCTTACTCTTCATATTTTTCAGAACTTATAATGCTCTTCAGATTTTTAACAACACTTCAGGCTCTTTATATTTTTCACACCTTTTCATGCTCATCATATTTTTCCACCTTTTCATGCTCCTCGTATTTTTCACACCATTTCATGCTCTTCATATTTTTCACACCTTTTCATGCTCTTCATATTTTTAAGATCTCTTCATGCTCCTCGTATTTTTCAGACCTTTTCGTGCTCTTCATAATTTACAGACGTTTTCGTGCTCTTCATATTTTTGAAACCTTTTCAAACTCTTCATATATTTTACACCTTTGCATGCTCTTAGTATATTTCAGACCTTTTCATGCTCCTCATGTTTTTCAGACCTTTTCATGCTCCTCCTATTTTTCACACCTTTTCATGCTCCCCGTATTTTTCTGGCTCTTCGTATTTTTCAAACCTTTTCATGTTCCTCGTATTTTTCTCACCATTTCATGCTCCTCGTATTTTTCACGCCTTTTCATGCTCCTCGTAATTTTCACGCCTTTTCATGTTCCTCGTATTTTTAACACTTTTCATGCTCCCCATATTTTTGACACCTTTTCATGCTCTTCATAATTTTCACACGGTTTCATTCTCCTAATATTTTTCAGACCGTTTCATGCTCCTCGTATTTTTGACACCGTTTCTTGCTCCTCATATTTTTGACAACTTTTCATGCTCTTCGTATTTTTCACACCTTTTCATGCTCTTCATATTTTTCACACCTTTTCATGCACCTCTTATTTTTCACACCTTTTCATGCTCCTCGTATTTTTGAGACCTCTTCATGCTCCTGATATTTTTCAGACCATTTCATGCTCCTCGTCATTTTCAGACATTTTCAATCTCCTCGTATTTTTCAGACCTTTCATGATCCTCTATTTTTCAGACATTTTCATGCTCCTAGTATTTTTCAGACCTTTCATGATACTCGTATTTTTCAGACATTTTCATGCTCCTCGTATTTTTCAGACCTTTTCATTCTCCTAGTATTTTTCAGACATTTTCATGCTCCTCGTATTTTTTAGACCTTTTCATTCTCCTAGTATTTTTCAGACCTTTTCATGCTCCTCGTGTTTTTCAGACCTTTTCATGCTCTTCGTATTTTTAAGACCTCTTCATGCTCCTCGCATTTTTCACACCATTTCATACTCCCCGTCTTTTTTACACCTTTTCATGCTCCTCCAATTTTTCAGGAATTTTCATGGTCCTCGTAGTTTTCACACGTTTTCATGCTCCTCGTATGTTTCAGACCTGTTCATACTCCTCGTAGTATTCAGATATTTTCGTGGTCTGGATATTTTTCACAACTTTCCTTACTCTTCATATTTTTCAGAACTTATAATGCTCTTCAGATTTTTAACAACACTTCAGGCTCTTTATATTTTTCACACCTTTTCATGCTCATCATATTTTTCCACCTTTTCATGCTCCTCGTATTTTTCACACCATTTCATGCTCTTCATATTTTTCAGACCGTTTCATGCTCCTCATATTTTTCAGACCTTTTCATGTTCTTTGTATTTTTCACACCTTGTCAGGCTCCTCATATTTTTCACACCTTTTCCTGCTCCTCATATATTTCAGACCTTTTCATGCTCCTCATATTTTTCACACTTTTTCATGCCCATCCTATTTTTCAGACCTTTTCATGCTCTTCATAATTTTCAGACCTTTTCATGATCTTGATATTTTTCACACCCTTTCATGCTCTTCATATTTTTCAGACCTTTCATGCTCCTCATATTTTTCAGACCTTTCATGCTCCTCATAGTTTTCACACCTTTTCATGCTCCTTATATTTTTCACACCTTTTCATGCTCTTCATGTTTTTCAGACCTTTTCATGCTTCTCATATTTTTCAGACCGTTTCATGCTCCTAGTATTTTTGACACTGTTTCATGCTCCTCATATTTTTCAGACCTTTCATGCTCCTCATAGTTTTCACACCTTTTCATGCTCCTTATATTTTTCACACCTTTTCATGCTCTTCATATTTTTAAGACCTCTTCATGCTCCTCGTATTTTTCAGACCTTTTTGTGCTCTTCATAATTTACAGACGTGTTCGTGCTCTTCATATTTTTGAAACCTTTTCAAGCTCTTCTTATTTTTTACACCTTTTCATGCTCTTCGTATATTTCAGACCTTTTCATGCTCCTTATATTTTTCAGACCTTTTCATGCTCCTCGTATTTTTCACACCTTTTCATGCTCCCCGTATTTTTCACACCTTTTCATGCTCTTCGTATTTTTCACACCTTTTCGTGCTCCTCCTATTTTTCACACTTTTTCTTGCTCTTCGTATTTTTCAGACCTTTTCATGCTCCTCGTATTTTTCTCACCATTTCATGCTCCTCATATTTTTCACACCATTTCATGCTCCTCGTATTTTTCACGCCTTTTCATGCTCTTTGAATTTTTCACGCCTTTTCATGCTCCTCGTATTTTTCAGACCTTTTCATGCTCTTCATATTTTTCAGACCTATTCATGCTCCTCCTATTTTTCACACCTTTTCATCCTCCTCGTAATTTTCACGCCTTTTCATGATCCTCGTTTCATGCTCCTCGTATTTTTCAATCTTTTTCATGCTCCTCGTATTTTTCACACCTTTTCATGCTCCTCATATTTTTCACACCTTTTCATGCTCCTCGTATTTTTCATATCTTTTCATGCTCCTCTTATTTTCACACCTTTTCATGTTCCTCGTTTCATGCTCCTCGTATTTTTCAATCTTTTTCATGCTCCTCGTATTTTTCACACCTTTTCATTATCCTCGTATATTTCACACCTTTTCATGGTCTTGATATTTTTCACACCTTTTCATGCCCTTCATATATTTCATAACTTTTCATGGTCTTGATATTTTTCACACTGTTTCATGCTCCTCATATTTTTCAGACCTTTTCATGGTCTTCATATTTTTCACACCGTTTGATGCTCTTCATATTTTTCGCACCTTTTCATGCTCTTCATATTTTTCTTACACTTTCATGCTCTTCATATTTCTCACACAGTTTCATGCTCTTCATAGTTTTCTCATCTTTTCATTCTCTTCCTGTTTTTCACGATTTTTTATGCTCTTTGTGTTTTTCACACATTTTCATGCTCTTTGAGGAGCATGAAAAGTCCTGAAAAATACGAAGAGTATGACAAGGTGTGAAAAATACGATGAGCATGAAAAGGTGTAAAAAATACGAGGAGCATGAAAAGGTCTGAAAATTACGAGGAGCATGAAAAGGCCTGAAAAATACGAGGTGCATGAAAAGACCTGAAAAATATGAGGGGCATGAGAAGGTTTCAAATATACTAGGAGCATGAATACGTCTGAAAAATATGAAGAGCATGAAAATGTGTGGAAAATATGAAGAACAGGAAAAGGTGTGAAAAATATGTAGAGCAGGAAAAGGTGTGAAAAATATGAAGAGCACGAAAATGTGTGAAAAATAGGAGGAACATGGAAAGGTGTGAAGAATATGAGCAGCATGAAAAGGTGTGAAAAACATGAGGAGCATGAAAAGGTATGAAAAATATGAAGAGCATGAAAAGGTT
Source organism: Cervus canadensis (assembly GCF_019320065.1). Classification (NCBI taxonomy): domain Eukaryota; kingdom Metazoa; phylum Chordata; class Mammalia; order Artiodactyla; family Cervidae; genus Cervus; species Cervus canadensis. The sequence goes on along the minus strand of NC_057406.1, from coordinate 42,393,443 downwards.
TGAAAAATATGAGGACCATGAAAAGGTCTGAAAATTACGAGGAGCATGAAAAGGTCTGAAAAATATGAGGAGCATGAAAAAGCCTGAAAAATACGAGGAGCATGAAAAGGCCTGAAAAACATGGGGGGCATGAAAAGGTCTGATATATACTAGGAGCATGAATACGTCGGAAAAATATGAAGAGCATGAAAATGTGTGAAAATTATGAAGAGCATGAAAAGGTGTGAAAAATATGAAGAGCAGGGAAAGGTGTGAAAAATATGAAGAGCACACAAAGTTGTGAAAAGTAGGAGGAGCACGGAAAAGTGTGAAGAATATGAGGAGCATGAAAAGGTGTGAAAAACATGAGGAGCATGAAAAGGGTTGAAAAACATGAAGAGCATGAAAATGTCCAAAAAATATGAGGAGCATGAAAAGGTCTGAAAAGTACAAGAAGCATGTAAAGGCTTGAAAAATGCGAGGAGCATGAAAAGGCCTGAAAAACATGAGGGGCATGAAAAGGTCTGAAATATACTAGGAGCAGGAATACATCTGAAAAATATGAAGAGCATGAAAATGTGTAAAAAATATGAAGAGCATGAAAATGTTTGAAAAATATGAGGAGCTTGAAAAGGTCTGAAAAATACGAAGAGCATGAAATGGTGTGAACAATATCAAGAGCATGAAAATGTCTAGGAAACATGAAGACCATGAAAAGGTGTGAAAACTATGAGAAGCATGAATAGGTCTGCAATATATGAAGAGCATGAAATGGTGTGAAAAATATCAAGAGCAAGAAAACGTCTGAAAAATATGAAGACCATGAAAAAGTGTGAAAAATATGACGAGCATTTAACGGTGTGAAAAATAGGAGGATCATGAAAAGGTCTGAAATATACGAGGAGCATGAAAAGGCCTGAAATATAGGAGGAGCATCAAAAGGTGTGAAAAATACGAAGATCATGAAAAGGCGTGAAATATACGAGGAGCATGATAAGGTGTGAAAAATACGAGAAGCATGAAAAGGTGTGAAAAATACGAGGAGCATGAAGAGGTGTGAAAAATTCGAGAAGTTTGAAAAGGCATGAAAAATACGACGAGCATCAAAAGTTGTAAATAAACGAGGAACATGACAAGGTCTGAAAAATACGAGGAGCATGAAAAGGTGTGAAAAATACGAAGAGCATGAAAAAGTCCGAAAAATATGAAGAGCCTGAAAGGTGTGAAAAATATGAAGAGCATGTAAAGTTCCAAAAAATATGAAGAGAACGAAAACGTGTGAAATATAGGAGGAGCATGAAAAGGTGTGAAAAGTAAGAGTAGCCTGAAGAGGTCTGAAAAAAAAGAGGAGCCTGAAGAGGTGAGAAAAATACGAGGAACATGAAAAGGTCTGATAAATACCAGGAGCATGAAAATGCCTGAAAAATAGGAGGAGCATGAAAAGATCTGAAAAATACGAGGAGCATGAAAAGGTCTCAAAAATACGAGGAGCATGAAAAGATGTGAAAAATACGAGGAGCATGAAAAGGTGTGAAAAATATGTGAAGCATGAAAAGGTGTGAAAAATACGAGGAGCATGAAAAGCGCTGAGAAATATGAGGAGCATTAAAAGGTCTGAAAAATACGAGGAGCATGAAAAGGTCTGAAAAATATGAAGAGCCTGAAAAGGTGTGAAAATATGAAGAGCATGAGAAGGTCTGAAGAATAGAGGAGCAAGGAAAGATGTGAAAAATACGAGGAGCATGAAAATGTCTCAAAAATACAAGGAGCATGAAAAGGTGTGAAAAATATGAACAGCCTGAAAAGGTGTGAAAAATATGAATAGCATGAAAAGATATCAAAAATACGAGGAGCATGAAGAGATCTGAAAAATACAAGAGGCATGAAAAGGATTGAAAAATACGAGGAGAATGAAAAGGTGTGAATAATACGAGGAGCATGAAAAGGTCTGAAAAATAACAGGAGCATGGAAAGGTGTAAAAAATATGAGGAGCATGAAATGCCTGAAAAATAGGAGGAGCAGGAAATGTTCAGAAAAATATGAAGAGCCTGAAAAGGTGTGAAAAATATGAAGAGCATGAAAAGTTCTGAAAAATATTTAGACCATGAAAAGGTGTGAAAAATAGGAGGAGCATGAAAAGGTGTGAAAAATACGAGGAGCATGAAAAGGACAGAAAAATAGGAGGAGCATGAAAAGGTGTGAAAAATATGTGAAGCATGAAAAGGTGTGAAAAATACGAGGAGAATGAATAGGTGTAAATATAGTAGGAGCATGAAAAGGTGTGAAAAATACGATGAGCATGAAAAGGTGTGAAAAACACGAAGAGCACGAAAAGGTGTGAAAAATAAGAAGAGCACGAAAAAGTCTGAAAATACGAGGAGCATGAAGAGGTTTGAAAAATACGAGGAGCATGAAAAGGTGTGAAAAATAAGAGAAGCATGAAAAGGTGTGAAAAACACGAAGATCATGAAAAGTTGTGAAAAACATGAAGATAATGAAAAGGTGTGAAAAATACGAGGACCATGAAAAGGTGTGAAAAATACGAGGTGCATGAAAAGGTCTGAAAAATACGAGGAGCATGAAAAGACCTGAAATATAGGAGGAGCATCAAAAGGTGTGAAAAATACGAAGATCATGAAAAGGCGTGAAATATACGAGGAGCATGATAAGGTGTGAAAAATACGAGAAGCATGAAAAGGTGTGAAAAATACGAGGAGCATGAAAAGGTGCGAAAAATACGAGGAGCAAGAAAAGGTGCGAAAAATTCGAGAAGTTTGAAAAGGTCTGAAAAATGCGAGGAGCATGAAAAGGCCTGAAAAATACGACGAGCATGAAAAGTTGTAAATAAACGAGGAACATGACAAGGTCTGAAAAATACGAGGAGCATAAAAAGGTGTGAAAAATACGAGGAGCATGAAAAAGTCCGAAAAATATGAAGAGCCTGAAAGGTGTGAAAAATATGAAGAGCATGTAAAGTTCCAAAAAATATGAAGAGAACAAAAATGTGTGAAATATAGGAGGAGCATGAAAAGGTTTGAAAAGAAAGAGGAGACTGAAGAGGTCTGAAAAAAAAAGAGGAGCCTGAAGAGGTGTGAAAAATACGAGGAACATGAAAAGGTCTGATAAATACCAGGAGCATGAAAATGCCTGAAAAATAGGAGGAGCATGAAAAGATCTGAAAAATACGAGGAGCATGAAAAGGTCTCAAAAATACGAGGAGCATGAAAAGATGTGAAAAATACGAGGAGCATGAAAAGGTGTGAAAAATATGTGAAGCATGAAAATGTGTGAAAAATACGAGGAGCATGAAAAGCTCTGAGAAATACGGGAGCATTAAAAGGTCTGAAAATCGATTGGCATGAAAAGGTTGGAAAAATATGAAGAGCCCTGAAACGGTGTGAAAAATATGAGAGCATGAAAAGGTTGAAAGAATACGAGGAGATGGAAAGAGTGAAAAAAATACAGGAAGCATGAAATGTTTCAAAGAATACCAACGGAGCATTAAAAGGTGTGAAAATATTTGAACAGCCTTGGAAAGCTGTTGAAAAATATGAATAGCATGAAAAGATAGCAAAAATACGAGGAGCATGAAGAGGTCTGAAAAATACAAGAGGCATGAAAAGGTTTGAAAAATACGAGGAGAATGAAAAGGTGTGAATAATACGAGGAGCATGAAAAGTTCTGAAAAATAAGAGGAGCATGAAAAGGTGTAAAAAATACGAGGAGCATGAAATGCCTGAAAAATAGGAGGAGCAGGAAAAGTTCTGAAAAATATGAAGAGCCTGAAAAGGTGTGAAAAATATGAAGAGCATGAAAAGGTTTTTGGCGAAAAATATTTAGGACCTGAAAAAGGTGTGAAACCAATAGGAGGAGCATGAAAAGGTGTGAAAATACGAGGGCATGAAAAGGACAGGAAAATAGGAGGGAGCTTGAAAAGCGTGTGAAAATATGTGAGCATTATGAAAAGGTGTGAAAAATACGAGGGCAATGAAAAGGTCTGAGAAACGAGGAGCATTAAAGTTATCTGAAAAATACTGCAGGAGCTTTGAAAAAGTGTTCGAAAATACGAAGATCACGAAAGGTGTTTGAAAAATAGGAAGAGCATGACAAGGCTGCAAAAATATGAGGGGCTGAATAAGTCTGAAAAATAGGCAGGGTGAAAAAGGTCTGAGAAAAATATGAAGAGCATGAAAAGGTGTGAAAAATATGAAGAGCATGAAAAGGTTTGAAAAATATTTAGACCATGAAAAGGTGTGAAAAATAGGAGGAGCATGAAAAGGTGTGAAAAATACGAGGAGCATGAAAAGGACAGAAAAATAGGAGGAGCATGAAAAGGTGTGAAAAATATGTGGAGCATGAAAAGGTGTGAAAAATACGAGGAGCATGAAAAGGTCTGAGAAATACGAGGAGCATTAAAAGTTCTGAAAAATACGAGGAGCTTGAAAAAGTGTGAAAAATACGAAGATCATGAAAGGTGTGAAAAATAGGAAGAGCATGACAAGGCCTGAAAAATATGAGGGGCATGATAATGTCTGAAAAATACGAGGAGCATGAAAAGGTCTGAAAAATATGAAGAGCCTGAAAAGGTGTGAAAAATATGAAGAGTATGAAAAGCTCCGAAAAATATGAAGAGCACGAAAAGGTGTGAAAAATAGGAGGACCATGAAAATGTCCAAAAAATATGAAGAGCCTGAAAAAGTGTAAAAATAAGAAGAGCATTAAAAGGTCCAAAAAATATGAAGAGCACGAAAAGGTTGAAAAATAGGAGGAGCATGAAAAAGTTGAAAAATATGAAGAGCAAGAAAAGCTGTGAAAAATACAAGGAGCTTGAAAAGCTGTGAAAAATACTAGGAGAATGAATAGGTGTAAATATAGTAGGAGCATGAAAAGGTGTGAAAAATACGAGGAGCATGAAAAGGTGTGAAAAATACGAGGAGCATGAAAAGGTGCGAAAAATACGAGGAGCAAGAAAAGGTGCGAAAAATTCGAGAAGTTTGAAAAGGTCTGAAAAATGCGAGGAGCATGAAAAAGCCTGAAAAATACGACGAGCATGAAAAGTTGTAAATAAACGAGGAACATGACAAGGTCTGAAAAATACGAGGAGCATGAAAAGGTCTGAAAAATAAGAGGAGCATGAAAAGGTGTGAAAAATACGAGGAGCATGAAAAAGTCCGAAAAATATGAAGAGCCTGAAAGGTGTGAAAAATAAGAAGAGCATGTAAAGTTCCAAAAAATATGAAGAGAACAAAAACGTGTGAAATATAGGAGGAGCATGAAAAGGTTTGAAAAGAAAGAGGAGCCTGAGGAGGTCTGAAAAAAAAGAGGAGCCTGAAGAGGTGTGAAAAATACGAGGAACATGAAAAGGTCTGATAAATACCAGGAGCATGAAAAGGTGTGAAAAATAGGAGGAGCATGAAAAGATCTGAAAAATACGAGGAGCATGAAAAGGTCTCAAAAATACGAGGAGCATGAAAAGATGTGAAAAATACGAGAAGGAGGCATGAAAAGGGTGTAGAAAAATATGTGAACAGCAATTGAAATGTTAGTGAAAGGATACGAGGTAGCATGAAAAGCTCTGACGAAATACGAGGAGCATTAAAAGTCTGAAAAATACAGGAGCATGAAAAAGGTGTAAAACTATGAACAGCCTGGAAAATGGTTAGGGCCATGTAAACAAATAGATAGCATGAAAGAGATAATCAAAAATACGAGCGAGCAATGAAGAGCGTCTGAAAATACAAAGAGTGCATGAAAAGGTTTGAAAAATACGAGCGGAGAATGAAAAATGGTGTGAATAATACGAGGAGCAATTGAAAAGGGTCTGAAAAATAGAGGAGCATGAAAAGGTCGTTAAAAAATACGAGGAGCATGAAATGCCTGAAAATAGAGAGGAGCAGGAAAAGGAAAAAGTTCTGCAAAAATATGAAGAGCCTGAA